>NC_133619.1:386253407-386373407 GCF_048593235.1 Sminthopsis crassicaudata | reverse complement strand
AAATAAGACCTGGCCACTAGAATTCATCAAGTAGAGTTCTGCAGAGATTAGATTTAACTGAGAACTTTTCTAATATTTTCTTCTTCAAAAATAGGGCTCTGCAGTGCTCTCCACCTGATGAAGAGCAGGTCTAGTGAACTTTAACCAGCAGTGAATGATATCCAAGTGTTAGGTTCTTACTAAGTGCTAATGAGATAATGAGATATTAGGTTCTTACTAAGTGCTAAGTCGGTACTTAACAATTCTCTAGTTCTGGTCTTTACTAGGAGTTTAACCTGGGGAGGAGCTTGCATGCTTAGGAGGAGCAAGTTCATTGGTTGAAGTATTTCTTCCCAGAAGCCCTTGCGTTACCCCATGCACATTCTCTGGGAGGATAAAAGAGGGCGGCACTCGAGAAAGAAGAAGACTCTCTATTCTGGACCAGAGTTGGAGGCAACTGTCTGGAGACAAGGGCTCTCTACAGGAGGAAGAATCTGTCTGAGAGATTTGAGTTGACACAGCGGATCTCCTCCCAGAGAGCGATCGGCAGTCTCTGGAGACAACAGCACATAACATCCAAGTTAATTTGTTTAGTCAGGGCAGTGCTATTGATCCTATATGAGAAGGGCTGCCTTCTCCGCTGTTATTGTAGACATGGATTGTGGCCCCTCAGAAGAGTTTTGTAGAGAATTCTGATATTCCATTATCTACTTTAGTCCAAAGCCTCTTCTATGGCTTCTGCTGTGATGATGAAAATTTCAGGTAACCATCATTTGGTGTTTGATAAATAATAAATTATCATGAAATAGATAAGTAAACATTTTGCTAAAGAACTTTAAACAATCAATCAAGAAGAACCTCCTATTTTATTAAGTTCCTCCTATATATCAAGTACTAGGGATACAAAGACAGAAATAAAAGTCTATGCCTCTAAGAAGCTTGCATACTCTGCATGATATATTGGAATACAGCAAAAAGGAAATTACAGAGAGATATCTTGCAATAATCCACCTATGAGATCCAGTGTAAATGTAACTCTCCTAAGAACACTGAATGATGCCTAGATCCTCAGAGGATGTCAATAAAAATGAAAATATTTAAGAACTATTAACTATCAAGAACCTGAACCTGTAGAAGGCAAAGTGTACTTGAGACAAGTAATCTTAAAACAAGTAATAATGATTCTCTAGTTTTCATATACTTAGTATATAGTTCTTCAAATTGACACCTATTCTACAAGATTGACACCTATGATGTACTTATAATAGAGCATATATAGCTAAGAGATCAAAGCAAGTTTTATTGATATGAAAAACAGAGAGTTATGTTGTCAAAGAACTAAAGGGAAGGGACAGTATACATTAGAACAGCTGAACAAATTGTTTTACATGAAGTTAATGGGATATTATTGTGACACAAGAAATGATAAAATAAATTAATTTAAGGATGACTGTAATGTTCTGACTAGCTTTCTGGAGAGCCTTTGGACCAGCCTTGGTCTCAGCAGAATAATTACCACGAGAATAGTCAGGGATAAAGTCCAAAGTCTTTATTGTTTTCTTCAGTCTCCCAATCTGAGTCAACAGTCTCAGTCAGTCAGCCACTCATCATTCTGCACATCAAAATGTAATGCCCTGCTTTCTAGAGCCCTCCAAGTAGGGGTGACAAAACATACTGTTACTTTCTAGAGTGGATTAAAATATAATGTCTAGACTAACTCTCTGGAGGATCTTGGTACCAGCCCGAGTCCTTAGTCTTAGTGGAGCAGTGATGAAGGTAGGAGAGCCACCATGATGCTGGTCAAGTCTTCTCTTCTGTGGCTGAGTTTGTCCCTAGTTTATATACTCTATTACAATTAAATCAATTCATCATACTGAGTTTAATCCAATCATTATATTACTAGGGAACCATTATTTGTTGCAAGATTAAATCAATCATACTGAACTAGAGAACTATTAATCATCATGCTAAACTAGATAACCATTGTCTTATTAATTCCACTGAGTTAACACCTTGTTGTAAGAATCCTTGCCTCAAGTACATTTCTCTAGCCCACTACATGAACCCAAGTCATTTTGGGCTTAAAATCTTGCTTTATTTACTACATAATGTTGCCTCAAATACATAGGCATAAACATATGTACATATGTGTATATAAAAGTACATACATGTGGGTTGTACTGAGTACACTCTTGTGTGTATTCTTGGTCTTTAATTGACTATGTGGGAATTTGATGGCATTGTAGGCATGTGTGACTCAGTGGATTATACCAAGATATGATGAAGAGACCCTAAACAGGCTGCAGAGCCTCAAGAGATATTAACAAGGAGATATAATATTAAGCTTTGAGCTCCTCTGAGCTCTCTTCCTTTATATTGATCATCTTCTCCAAAGCAAAAGCTTTCATTGCCATTTGTAAGATCTTTACAGCAATTTAGGACTTCTAGACCATTTGAACTTACAAAATTGTTTCTGAGTTGGTGGACAGACCTATCTTGAGCTTCTTATTCACATAATGCCAAGAAAAAACTAATAGAAAAGGGCAAAAGCAGTCAAGGACCATGGCATAAGCCATGGTACCAAGTTAGAGAGCAATAGGACCTTCCTTATCCCTCAAAGAAATCATGCAATGGTACCTAGAATGCTGCAACTAAGAGGGAAGTCAGAAAAGAATAGAACTTAAAGATCCCCTCTTATACCTTTATTGAGTAATGAACTTTGCAGCCAGTTAGGGGACTCCTCCTCATCTTGTGATATGAATGCCTGAGTCACACATGATTGGAAGCTGGGTTCAAATCCCAACCCTGACACTTACTGGATAACTTTAAGTAAGCCAATTAGTGTCTCATAGCCTCCAAGGCTCCTGCTTTTAAATCTATGGTCCTGTGATCCTTTGACTTATAGCTTCCATAAGGTAGATTGAAACCAGGAATATCTTATCTTGTGCTGCTTTTGTGCAATTCACATTACCCAGGACAGACTAAAGATCGAAAGAGAAGACACAGATATTACAACATGATATTGTCCATCCTATAATGGCTTTTGTAAATTAAAGAATCTGTACCAAGTACATTAAGCATAGTAAATATTCCATATATATTTTCTATTAATCTTTGGATATTTGAATTCTTAAATTATATGTAAGTTACCTTCTCTCTAGATTTAAGTACTGTTTCACTTATTTCTTGATCTAAAGGTTTCTATATAAAGAAAATGTGTGAAAATGTGGTCCTTTAAGAAATGTATCTATTGAGAGAGGTATGCCTAGCACATGTTGAGTGATTCACACATGCTTTTTAAATTTAAATACAATCAGTAGGTACTATAATGTTATTATAAGAGAAAAATACCTATTCCTCCAGAGATTTTAATGAAATAGAATATACAGGACAAACACATGAAATTTATAAGAATAAATATGGTAAAATGTACCAACACATGCACAAATCATAAATTCATCTGGTTTAAATGTATGATAATCTATACATACATAGTGGTTTGGGGAGTCTTCAGGACCAGAGTGATTTTTATTATGGGAAAGAAGATTTCCAAACAGTATTCTGGAATTGTTCATGATTAATACAGAACAATGGCCTATTGGGAAAGCTCAGAGGTGTAAATGAACCAGCCCTGTGTAGTCAATAATCAGGTTGGTTTGGCTGAAGCATAAAAACATGAGCTGGAGTAAAATCAAAATTAAGGGCAGTGGGGTATACCAGAGCATAGGAAAGGCTCGGTTGAAGAACCTCATAGAACAAAACAGGAGTTTAAATTTAATATAAAATGCTATAGCAATGTGAGTAGATCAAAAACAATTTTAAGAAATAAAGACAGGAGGACTTTCAATTGGCAAGTCTTCATGTGAATCCTGTGCAAGAATCAAGCATAGATGAAACGAGTTTAAAAGGAGAAAAAAAGGAAGTGAGATATTATACTCTTAATTTCACTTAGATGTGGCTCATTTAATTAAGTTGTTTAAAAGCAGTAACATGGCTTCCTCTAAAAACGTGTGAAATAGCATCTTGCCTCCTGCAACCCTTAGTGCAAATACTGATGAACCAAATTCATCAGTCCCTCCTCCTTTGCTCCATACAATATTGACATGACCATCAATAATACCAGTATCCTGTGAGCCTGACAGTCAGATTGCCTATCTCTGCTGCTATTCTACCTTATAACTCAAATTTCAATTGAATTCAACCCAACAGAAGTTTCAAGTGCTTAATTTGGATCCAAAGACAAAAATGAAATCATCCCTGCCCTCAAGGAATTTGTATTTTACTGAATACAGTGAATGGAGAAGAGGAGATACATAGGTATACAGACAAGTGGGGAAAGGTAGGGGCGTAAAGTATTTTCAGAAAGGAGAGAAAACTATTAACTAGAAGGATCTAGAAAAACCATGTGTTCTAGGTGGAAGTTGAGCTAGAATTCTATTAGAAGGAGATTAGGAGTGAGGGAATTGAGGGGATTAGAACAGAAAATGGTATTGGGAAATTGGGTGCACAGCAACTCCATCTTGTGACAGTTCTAGTGCTAGCTCAGTTCCTTTTCTAGCCAACTATGGGTCTAGTCCAATTTCTGTCTTATGAAGACACTTCATTCAATTGTGGAAATTGGGAGAAAACCTTATTGTATGGTTTGAACCCAGTCCTGTGTGACTAGGAAACTAAAATAGTCTAGATATTGTTTGGAGACCTTTAAGTAAGAAAAAAATTGATGCAAGGAGTTTTCTTACAATTATACATCTCAAGGAACCTATGTGTCTTATCTGAAAACTGGCCCTGAACTGATGGGTCATTTATTGTCTCCATATTCTTCTGATTCTTTACAGATACTTGGAGGGAGTGGGACATTTTTTTTTTTTAATTCAAGAAATTGTATCTGTTGGCTCTCCCCTTCCCAACTTAGAAAGTTCCTAATCTTTCCTCCTATTAGAAATCAGATTGCCTAATATTGTATCAAGGTTAATTAATTGTTATTTGATAATTTTTAGTGAATAAAAGTTTTTCTCCCCAATATTTGAGGTCCAGTTCCAAAGCCAAAGAAAATTATTGGTCCTCATTTATTGGACAATTAGCATACATTGCTTAATAAATTGATATGTTCAGAAGCTCAAACCTTTGTTTCCTTGTCATTTCATCTTTCACCTGCCATGGTGGGGAGTACATGACAGACATGGGGGGCCTACTCTTGCAGAGGCATGGAAATTGAAAATGAAAGTTTATATATGAGGAATTGTTAGCAAGCCAGTTTTATTGGATCAAAGGGATCTTAAAAGAGATATGAAATAAGACTGGTACAATGGGAAGGGAAATGTGAGAAGTAATGTGGATTGATAGTTATTAGTAACTAGTTGGATATGGGAGGTGAGCCAGAGGGAAGACCCAATGAAGATTCCAAGTTTGTGGCCCCAACTTATTTGGAGGAGGAGGAGATTATGGGAAAAAAACAGAAGTGGAAAGTTGAGATTGAGATATTGTGGAGGTATTTAGATAGAGATGTCCAGTTGACAACTAGGAATCTGGAACTTGAATTCAGGAGAGTGATTAAAATTAAATTTAATTTGAGCAACATATGAATATAGATAATAATTGAACCTGTGGGAGAAGATGAAATTCTCAAGAAAAGAGTTTAGAAACAAAAGAAAAGACAGCACCTCAGTTAAGCTTTTAGCTTCATTTTGCTCATCAATAAAATTGGGGACAATAATACTAATACTACTTTATATTAGGGAAAGTTGTTGTGGGGAAATTATTTTATAAACTTCAAAGTGCTATTATTAATAAGAATGGTAGATTATATATAAATATCTGGTGAAATAGCAATGAAATTTAGTCTGTGTGATACCTTGATTCCACCAGTGGTTGTGATTTTCCATCATATGAGTTTTTTTCAGACTATCTCACCAGTTAAAGTTTAAGGGTTTGTTATAAGAAAAAGAGAGGATAGTTGACATTTCCTCTTTTGTCCTCCCCATCTTCTAGAATGTTTCTCAGTTCTCAAAGGTTGAAGTGCCAGATGTTTCACCACACTGCACCATCTGCCTCCAGTTTATCAGGTAACCTTGAAATATTGCCAGTTCAGTTTCAAGTTCATGTCTCCAATGTCTTTTCACACCTTCATCTTCCATTGTCCTTAATCTGCATCTTAAAATCCACTTAAAATTACTCACCTGTCAAATGCAATTCCACTATTTTGAACTTTATTTTTTCAACATATTGCAATTAGTGTGGTCATGTGACATAAATGTACTGCCAACCAGCAAATGGTTTTATTATACAAATCAATGATGTCTCTTTAATAAATCTCTGGAGAGGTGGTAGGATGTGGTGGAAAGGACATTGGATGTTAAATCAGCTAAGCTAGGTTGAAATCTCCCATAATTCAATTTAAAATCAAAGTGTCTTTGGGCTAGTCACATCATTTCTTGGGCCTCAATTTCCTTACTTTAGGGCCCAGCTTTCTTAAACTGTGAGTTTATGACCCTATGGGGTCTCATAACTGAATGGAAGGGTCATTAGATTATGATTTATTATCAATAAATGTTTGATTTGTATACCTAATTTATATACTCATATACCCAGGGTCATGTAAAATTTTCTCAGGTAAAAAGGGATGGTAATGGAAAAAGTTTAAGAAGCACTGCCTTAGAGCTTCCTTTTAACTCTTTTTATAAAACAAACTAGTTTTTAACAAAATAGACAGTACTTGTCTTTAAAGTCTAATGAATGAAGGTCTTTCATGTTGAGGAAGTTATGAAGGTATTAAGAAAACGAAAACTCTCTAGGTAAAACCCTTTTCCTTTTTTTCTCTCACTCAGCTTTCTCTACTTTTTCTCTCTCCTCACTCACTACATTGCTTTCTTCCTCCTCCTTTTTAATCCTTTTCCTCCCTTTTCTTCCTATTTTACTCTCCCTTTTTTTTTTTCCCCCCTTGTTCCTCATCTGTATGCCAAGCTATGTCCTACTCAGACCTAGATGACACTGGGTGATGAAAGAGAGAAGAGAGAATTTGGGAGGGACTGGTGACTTCTTTTGCCAATAGGAATCTTCTCAGTTCTCTAGGTCACTTGTGGGGAAAGTGCATTATAAACCTAGAGAAGAGGAAGAAGGAGGAAGGGAGTCTGAGAAAGAAGAAATTTGAACTTTGTCTACCAGTTAAGAACTGATTAGTTTTTAGAGGATAATAGACAGGGCAATATCTAGGGTAGGACATCTGGGGCTTTTTATGAGGTTATCTTTACTAGGGGGAGGGGGCACTTCCTTGTTGTCTTCCATGGAAGTTCTCAATTTGCTGGGCAGTACAGAGTGACTGCCCTGCTCCCTCTTCTGGTCCTGGGCAGTCACAACCCAGGGTCTATCACAATGGTCCTCCCTCTTCCTTATTCTTTCTACTGCCCTCTTCTATTTGCTGCCTCCTGCTGCTTATTGGGTTGGAGATCATAAACAATGCCTTATAGAAATAGGGCCAAATTTGGAGTATTTTCCCCAGTCTCCCAGCTTACCTGTACCTGATCAGTGGAAAGAATGCTATCCTTGAAGTTGTGATCTGAGTTTAATGTTATTTCATGTGGTAACTAGCTAAGTTGCTATTTAAAGTTATTTAAACTCTCCAAATCTCTATTTCCTTATCTGTAAAATGAAGCTTTTAATATCTGTATTTTGTAATTTATAGGGTCATTTTAAGGGAAGAACTGTGCAAATCTAAAAGTGGTTTGCAAAGATGAGTTATTATTGTCCTGCTAGTAGCAAATCTGTTGTACAAACTATAGGATGGCAATAATATATACATCTACATATATGTATAATGAACATATTATATGTTACATTTATATATTCTTCATTTATAATATTATTTTACTTTATGTACAGAAATTTTAGGATAACTCAAAATGATATTAAAATCTAAATTTCACATTCCTGGAACACTTCACATTTTATTTAATATTTAAATATCCTTCAGTAAAGTCATACTGTTAGTCTTCATCTTCATACAGTGGTGACTCTGGGCTTTCAAAGCCTTTGCTAGTAGAATGTTTGCCAGGTCCTATCAAGCTGAAAGGTCATTCGTTATGGGTGCACTGATCCAATGTATATTCATCATGGAAGAACCAATCCAGCTAAGATTAGAAAGGCTCACCAGATGACGATTTGTTTTGGACATACCTAAGGCAAGTTTTTGTGGTTTGCATGAGAGGAGAGAGTAATGAATGAAATCACATGCTAATGAAATCACAATTCTTTTGAAGTATTGAAATAAGTATTTAGTGATTTAAAAAATCTTTCTGATATCCTTGCATGTATCTGTTATTTTTCTTTACCTCTGGTAGGAAAGTTTCTGACCACAAAATGTGTCAATTGATCACATTTTCTTTATTAATAGAACGATTACCATGTTACATATGACCACATTTCAATCTCCATTTGTAAATATCTTAATGACATTTAAGCTGTGTGTATGATTTATTGAAGGCCTTATATAAGTAGCTTTGCTTCTATTTTTAGTCCCACAGAAAAGCAAGAATCACACAGCTCTTAGAATTAGTGCAATAATAATTAATTCACATTTATGTAGAAATGTAAGATTACAAAGTTCTTGACACAATATCTCATTTGACCCTTATAATGGTCCTAGGAGAAAGGTAGCATTAGGGTTATTGTTTTCACTTTATAAAAGAAAAAAAAATGAAAGAATTAGAGAAATGAAGTTATTTCCCAAAGGTTACAAAACTTGTAGGAATCTATTGTGGGCCTAAGAACATAAAGTGCAAAGATGAACAGGACCCTGGAGGTCCTTTAATCTAATCCTCTGATGTTACAGATGAGAAAATGAGGTCCAGAGAGGTTGATTGGATGCCCAGGGTTTCACAGGTAATTCTATGAACACAGTTGAGGAGTATGAGAGTCTGAGATTCAAAAACAGATCCTTTTCTCTCTTTGAAATGTACTTTCTACCATATCATGCTAAAATTAGGTCTTCTGGCTTCCACTTAGTGAGCTTTCTGCTATGTTATCTACATATGCTTTTATGTAAAGGGGATTGTGCAGTCCAACTGTTGCTCTACATGACTTCTATTTTGGGGGGTTTATGTTTAAAAACTTATGGAATAGAAAAAAATCATTTTGTATATCTATATCAATTGGGTACTTTTAAGGCTTACTCATGTGACTTTAAGTTCTTGATTTTATTTCTCTTATTATTTCTTACATCTTTCCACTTTAATTTCTACAATCAGAGCTGGAATGAATCTATTCATTTAACCCAATCCCCTCTTTTTGAGATGAGTAAACTTAGGCCATGAAAAATAAAATATATTTTCCAAGGTCACAAAAGGAGTGGTGGCAAAAAAGGAGTTAGAAAATAATGTAGAATCCTTCCCATTAGGACATCTAAAGACCTCCAGACAATTCCAAAATCCATCACAGAGTGGAAAATTTTAATGTAGTTTATCATTAATTGTCACACTGCATTTTAAATAATTTCCCTCTATTTTCCCACTAGTGATTTCAGAATACTTTGGCATTGTGTTCTATGTTGTAGTAAGAAAGGATCAGGAAAGCAAAATCTATTGGACAGAAGATGAGACCAGTTGGTCTTCCATTTTGGTCCAAACTCTTGGATCCCCAGATTCTGCGCTTGGTAGGCAACCAGCCAGCCAATTTCAGTTTCCTTGTGGTAATATTGGCACAATAATTCTAATACTACTTACTTCATCAACTTCTTATTAAGAGCAAATTAAATGCTGATTATGAAGTACTTTTAATCATAAAGCCCCTATATTTTTAGTCCCTACCTTGTGATGTTATTGGTGTAAAGAACTCTGTGAGAAAACCCTCTTAGCAACTATTGGCAAATATTCCTCAATTTATAGATCTTGGAGAAGTGTCTTCAGTATTCAGAGGTTAAATGAATCCCCCAGGTTCACATCATCACTTTATCAGTGGTATGATTAGAATCCAAGCCTTCCTGATTCTGAAACGAGTTGTTTTTCCACTATGCCTGACAATATCTTAATATTATTTGTTGCTGTTTTCTAGTTGCTATTTCTACTCCTTCCCAATAATCCCTTCATTTAAATGTGTAATGGCTCTTCATATAAGAAAATTGAAAGAAGCTTTCGCTCCAAATTTCTAGGTTGCTGCTTTCTGAAATCAACTTTTTCCTTGAGTGTAATGAATATAGATCAGAAAATACACTCAGCCTCTAAACTTTAGACTCCCTACTTGCACATAAATTTTAAGCAGTTAAGCAGGAAGAGGGGGTTTCTGGAGAAGGAGGGTATTCCATTCTTGTTCTTGTGTGTCTTTCTCAAGTGAAAGAATAATGAACCAGTGTGAGATATTTTGGATTGGGGTGAAGTTCCTTGGATGGGTCTTAAAATCGTTTAGAAAGCAGAACTCTCTCTTGTTTAACCAGGGCTCTGAATTCTCTCTTCCTATTTAAAAGCCACTAAGGTTAAATATTAAGCCCCTGCAGTGAAGGACACCTGTATTTGCTAGTACCATTATGTAGCTATCCTGAAAACGTTTTACAGCTGTCTAAATTAGCATAATTAAATCCACATCAATTAAAAAAGCTCAATCACCCCTTTCCCCTTCACATGTAGATAGTAGCATTTGTCTAAGGTGGGAAGTAACAAAAGAACTTTTTAACAGCTGAAGACCTGGCTGAAAAGCAGAGTAATAGGATTTGTATATTGTCCCATAGTTCACCTTAACACTGGTAGAAGTGATTAGGGATAGCAGTTCAGCCAAAAGAGGTACAGCTGCATTTTGCATTTCAATTATGCTAGTACACAGGCCCAGGCATTAGAGATGTGCATTTTACAACATGCCTCTGCTTCTATTGCTCCTTTATCCCCCATTAATGAGGGTAAACAAAGCAGGCATTATGACTTTGGTCTTTTTCCTTTCCCCTAAACTGGGGAAGCCCTAGTGACCCCAGGGTAGCAACAAGACTGCACTGTGTGGCGCTAGCAAAGAGAATTCCTCCAGATGAGAACTGACATGGGGTTCAGGGGTTAATTTCTGGAACAGGCACATTTGCATACAAATGAAAAATGATGGAATTTTTGTTCTCCTAAATTTTCAATGTCATCAGCATCAAACAGCAGTCAGTGCTCCCTTGCTGTTTGAAGAATATTCATTACTTCAGAAGAAGGGGCACCTTGTTTGGCATTAATTTCAACTGCAGGTCAATGACTTAATTTTCTAAACTTCATCTAAAGTGCCACTCACTCTCAAATTCTGTATTCCTAATGTGTCATTTCTCCTAATGTGTTTCTAGTAGTTTTTATTTTGGCCTAATATACTTTCCTAAACAACCTTTGAGTGGTTTGTCTCCTTATAACTGCTTTTTTGCTAGTTACCTATTTCATACTCCTGCGTCCTTTGAACCAAATTTAGTTGATGAAATTTCTTTTTTTCTGCTTTAAAATCAAGGTCAAAATAACATATTGCCACCTTTGGCCTGTGTCCAAAAGTTATAAGGTAGGGAGACAGCAAGGCATCAGATTTGTCAAGCTTCCAAAGTATCTTCTGGATTAGGATCACAGGGTTTTGAGAGGGAAGAGCTTTGGTCAAAAATGTTCTGGTGCTTCTGCCTCAGCAATTGTTACAGGAAAGAGTTTTCAGCTTCCCTTCTGAGTCACGATTCCCTCTGAGAGACAAAGAACAAGTTGCTTTAGTCTCTAAGTTTCTCCTTCTCTAAAATGTAAACATTGACATCTGTGTCACTCAGGTTTCAGAAAACTTTGTGAGTTCATATCTTCTGAAGATTTTTTATGATCTTTAGTTGATAGGGAACATTAAAAATAAAAAAATATATTTGTATTCTCCCCTTCCCATCTTAGGTTTTCAGAGCCTTATTGTTTTTTCTACTAGATAGCAATAATTGACATTTGCAGTGTTTACAATGTACTTTATATACACCTCATGTATGCAAAATGAAAAATAAGTAATCATGTGAAGTGAATGCTGTTATGATTCCCATTTTACAGATGGGGAAACTAAAGTTAAGGGAGATTCAGTAACTCACTCCTGGTTATCTAGCTAGTAAGTATCAAAGGCAGAGTTTTAATCTAAATCACTCTAACTCCAAGCCTAAGACTTCATGCATTCTGCCTTTGTTATTGGTTTCTGATTTGTAGTTCTCATTTGTTTAATCTTCAGCCAATGTTGTAAAATCAATGGCTAGCAGTCTCCTAAACCTTATTTCTCCTAGTCCTGTGCTTTTGTATGTGCAACAATATTCTCCCTCCATCTCTCAGAACCCTATGATCTTTTAAAGCTTAGCTCATGTCAGCCACCTCCTTCAAGAATCTTTACCTAATTACTTCAATTATTAATGTTCCTCTCTCTTCAGTGAATTGTATTATATATATATGTATATATAATATATAAAAACATATTATAATATATAATAATCAATTAATATATTATAAAAGTAAATGCATATTCTATATATGTATATGTGTGTATCTATGTACTGAATTTAATTATCTGGGTCCATGGAGTATCCCTTCCACCTCCACAAGTAAGTCCTTTCAGAGATGGGATTTTCAATTTTGTCCTCGTATTCTGAGTACCTAGTTCAGTAACTGGCACATACTAGGTGCTTAGTAATTGTTGAATTCTCTCTTACATGTGTTGTACTGCTTGGCAGCTTTTCTTTACCTTTATTGCACATTCTGTTATTGAACCTACCCCTCAGTAAAATGACGCTCCTTGAGGACCGGGAGACTTCCTTGTTCTTTATTTTTCCAGGGTCTGACATCGCAAATCTTCCTATGTGTTTATTGAATTGAATTTAACCTCCAAACTGGATTAAAAAAAAACAAAACACAACTCTGTTAAAGGATTTCATTACAATAAAGAAAGGCCAATTAAACTGTTAGGACTAAATAGGCTCCATAAGTCAATATAATAATGTGGGGGAAGAACGAGAATGTATGTGCTGTAACCTTGAACTTCGCTTTTTCATATGTGATTTTTCTTTGGTCCATTAAGAAACATAAAATTGAAAGAATGGGGAGGGATTGTCTATGAGGACTTTATCCTAAATTCTTCCAAGTTTTTCATCAATTGAGATATTTTTACTATGATGGCGACATAACACCGGGTTACTGAGTTGACAAACAGAATACTGCAAAGCTCAGATGTCCTGTTTAGACAAGAAGTCTTATATTGATTAGAATCTGCTTTCACCTCACCTCATGGAGTAAATATCACAAAGACATAATTAGAAAATTTGGTGCACTATTTAGTCTTGGTCCCTGGGTGCCAAGATTGTTTGACTACTGAGTAACGGGAGCTTGTTTGCATCCCAGTGTGTTGTGAAAGGCGAACTTCAAAGAAAATATTCTATCTCCCAACTCCAGCTCGCAAGCGTCTTGGAAGTATAATACAGCAAGGCTTAACGCTCCCTGCTGAGCAAAGGGCATTTCAACACTGAAACTACTGTTAAAGTACCATTGAAACCCTGGTTTGCAAAGAGTGGTTATTAGATAAATATAGCTAAAGCCTTCGAAGCCATGGGGAAAACACACCCAAGCCATAGTTTAAAAAAAAAATACAAAAACCCACCACCAAAGTCGGACAGTATGTTTTGACAAAATTTGGGGATTTTAAAACATGTATCTACACATTTATTTCATAAATTGTACATAAGACTGGCTCCTCTTCCAGTGCAAAATCAAATATTTAGATTTGCAAAACCTATGGAAGCCAGATTTTAGACAAAAAGGGATTTTTTTTTGTCAGACTGTCAGTCTCTGAATTTCATCACAATCTGTTCAGCTGTTTTTGTTGCAGGCAGGCGTAAAACATAGTGGGTAAGTGTGTGTTTGTACTTATTGAAGCAGGGCTGTTAAATCCTCTTGCTTTGTAAAGACTTCAAATTATATACATCTGTATTGGTTAACATGACATCTAAGTATGAAAATCACAGACTAGGGGAAAGAGAGAGAAGAATAATGCAAATAACTGTTGATGACTAGGACCCCATTTCCTAACTATTCTTTAAGCATTGACCTCTGATTATTTGGAGAATGACCCCAGCATTTTGCCTCAATCACCTTTCCTGATCTGCCATTCTACAGGTTCTGATTCTTATCTGGCAAGGGGGATAAAAGTATTTGCTGATGACAGTTCTGAATATATTTTCCCTAATTGTCATTTAGACCTCGATCCTATACTCTGTACTGATCTAAATATAGTAACTTGAGTTGACAGATTTAACACCATTTAATATATGTACGTTATTCTACACAAAGCCTATAAAGAAAAAAAGAATGTTAAGAATTAAATTTATCCTCCCTCCCCCCCCCACCACCCAATCCAACTCACAAAGAAAACCTTGGACTCTCTTTTGCCAATTGTTGGGAACTAGTAGAAGAAAGTACTGAGATGATAAAAATGACCTGCTAATTTGGAAGGCCTAAAATTTATGGAATCGAATCTTTATAAGGTTATAGAATCCTAGAAACATTAAGTTAAGGTCTGGAAAGAACTTTAAAGGCATCCCTAGGTAACCTGGAGTCAGGACGACATGATTTCAAATATAGCTTTAGATGCTTACTAGTTGTGTGATCTTGTGCCAGGCACTTAAGTCCTGCTTTCCTCAGTTTCCTCATCTGTAAAATGGAAACAATAATGACATCTACTTCCTAGGATTGTTGTGAGGATCAAATGAGATAACATATTTCATTTTTTTCTTTCTTTCTTTCTTTTTTTTTTTTTTTTTTTTTTTTTTAGTTGTTGTTGTTTGGCTCTTTGTGATCCCATTTGGGTTTTTCATGATTATACTAGAGTGGCTTGCCGTTTCCTTCAACTCATTTTATAGAAGAAAAACTGGACCAAAAAAGGTTAAATGACTTGACTATGGTCACACAGCTAATAAAGTGTCTGACACCAGGATCCAGGCCTGGCACTCTATCCAACTGTGCCACCTAGCTGCCCATAACATATGTGAAATGCTTGGCAAAATTTAAAATGCCTATCATTAGTTATTATTTAACATATCAAACACTCATTTTAGATTGAGACACTTGGGATCAGAAAGGTTATGATTTATGACTTATCTAGAGCCACACAGCTAATAAGCATCTTAGGCAGGATTTAAACCCTGCTCCCAACCCTCATGGAGCTTTTAGTCTTTTTGGAAGATTACAGCATGTAATAGTTTTTTCTTTTTAAAGTAAAGTTTTATTGAATTGAAAAATGTAAAAATCATCCTTAGATAACAAAGGTTTTTTTGGGGAAAAGCCATGGGCTGTAGTTAGCTAATTAACCTCTGGATGAACACAAATAATCATATTGTAGAATGCAATATATGAAAGGTAAAGAGCCCTGAATAACTTCTGAAGAAGAAAAGATCATTTCTGACTGTGGGTACATGGCAAAATCCTGACTACTTCCTTTCCACAGTTTAGGGCCCAATTACTGTGAATAATGAGTCTCATGAAGTAGTTGCATGTATTTAGATTCACATTATTCGAGGTTAAAATTATGTAAAATGTGGTCATTGGCTCCTGCTTAATGGAAATATGCAATGAGAATTTGAATAATACAACCACTTCACAGGATTCATTATTTGCACTAATCTGGGTATAGCTGTATTTTTTATTCACATTGAATGTTCATTGGGAAACGATTATATCCTCATACATGTTATGTACTTGTTGTCTTCTCCATTAATATGTAATCCCCTTGAAAATTGGGATTATTTTATTCTTTGTATTTGTTTCTTTAGTACCTAGTGTAGTTCCTGTCAATGAGAGACTTAATAGATGCTTCTTCATTTATTGATGGGAAGATTTGCTGGCTTGAAGGTGGCTTGGGTTTCTTTAACTGAGCTCATGGTGCAAGATCCTTCATAGACCACAGAAACAGAATCAAAATATTGGAAAGGAGTGGCGAAATAAAAACAAAACCATGAATTATTTAAAAATTTCTTCATGCTAGGCACTGAGCTAAATGCTAAGAATACAAATATTAAGTATAAAGGAAGACTATCCCTGCCCTTAAAGAATTTGCATCCTAATAGAGAAGGATAAAAAGAGGTGGGGGAGGAAGATAAAGGTATCTAGTACCTAGAGAAAGTGTGGGTGTCAGCAATGCATCCTGAGAGGAGTGAGAATATGGCTGGCTTAAGCTTCCTTCTTAAAATGGATGTTCTGGCAAAAACCAGGCAATATGGGTGGGGAGACGGCTTGTCACATTTGAAACATCCTTGCCGCAAGAATGAATGTTTGGGTAAACAGGTTCATTTGATATTGTAGAGCAAGTTTAGGAAGTAGGGCCTGGAGAATAATGATTTTCACTCATCTTTGTATTACCTGATCTGTAAAGAGTTCCTTAAAATAGTGTTATTTCATCCTTATGGTTGATATGGTTGATAGATGGTTGATGATGGAATTAGGAAAGCCTAGATTGATATCTCACTTTTGTTACATATTAGGGTAGTGACCAAGGGCCTGTCATTTAATATCTCAGTGCCTCAGGCAACTGCTTAAGTTCTAGGACTGAAGAGCTGCATTAATAAACAACAGGCTACAAACACAATAGGCTCAAAAAAGGCAATCTGCCTTCAAGGAGTTTATGAAGACAAACACAAAGGAGGCAGAAAAGGAAGTGAGGGGTTGGAAACAGTGGCTATCCAATAATAGGAGGGAAGTATGACTGGCCTAGGAGAAATTCATTCATATGAGAGGGAGGTAGAGCAATGTTCCATAGTAAGAAGGTCCAAGGACTGAAAGAAATTTTAGAATGAGAAAGCAATTGAACTATGGCGGCAGCAAAATCTTGAAAGCTGGGTTCTTGTATGACATTGGTCCCACCAACTTTGTGTCCAGACTATGGAAATCTGAAGGTCACTATTTGCTCTTCAGTATATCAGGACTATGTTGGCTACCAAACCTGTCCTGGATTCAGATTCTCAGATTTCTGTGGCTTTCACTGTTGACCACAGATGAAGATTCTAGCCTCTATACCTAGAATGGAAAAGAAAAAGAAAAGTAAACAAACAAAAAACAAACAACGCCCCCCCAAAAAAAAAGAAAAAAAGAAAAAAAACAACTTGTTTTGGGGCCAGCTGGCCTTTGAGGGGAATTTTAAAGTCATCTTACTATATTATTTCCCACAGGACACCTTAGATGTAAATGCAGCCCAAGAGAGATCTAGGGAATTTACACACTGGAGTTCCCCATTAATAAAATCGAAGCTCTGGACCTTCTCCACTAACCCCCCCCCCCCACTTCATACCCTTTCTCCAAAGACCTGTAAATAAGAATAATACTTTATATGCCTGAGGTTAAGAGATTGAGTTAGATTTTTTTTTTAAGCTCCCTTCTAGCTCTAAGAGTTATAATTCAAAATATCTTATTTTAAGGATGAAATAACAGCATTTACTAAGTGCTTACTATATTCAGGTACCATGATAAGCAGTGAAAATTCAACATTTAGTGAACTTATAGTCTAATAGTAAAAGTACATATAAATATATATATATATATATATATATATATATATATATATATATATATATATTAAAGGACTGGCTAGGGAAAGGTGTTTAGGGGGTTAGGAATTTATAGGGTAGTTATTTGATATATGTTTTCAAGAAAATGATAGCCTTGGTTTCATTATTATTTCTAAAATATAAACTAGAAAGGATGTGTAATGTGTGGGGGTGAAGGGGAGATTACAAGATGAAAGGTGGCAAGAAAATTGGTTGGGTCTGGTATTGGCAATTTCCCCAGTGAGGTCAGTGAGAGGAAGTTTTGGAGCTAGTGATTTAAAAGAAGCATTGGAATGGAAGACCACCTCAAAGGACCAAGCTTTTGTCAACTGGCACAGTACACTTATTGCATATTGAAGATAGGGTGAAAAATTTTACTTCAAAATAAAATAATAATGGTTATTTGTAATTATTTGTATTTAAGTGCATTTGAATGTATATGATTTATAGTAAAATTTAGTAAAAAAGTATAGTGAGTCATCTTGCCTTAATTGACACAATCAATATATCTGGTCCTCCTAAGTGTGGTCCTTGGAAATACCATTTGAAGGGTGAGAAAGGTAGAAAGATAGAAGGCTTATTCTCATTTTGTCTTTTGAGGGAATTATTGCTGGTATATATACTTTTTTAGATCAATGATATATAAAATTGAGAGAATGATGCAGAAGTTTAGAGATGTCACTCTAGCAATCATTTTCAAGATCAAAGTTATCTCACTAATAAATTTTGTTCATTGTCTCAACAAACAATAATTAACTGCTTTTTTGTGAACTGGTCATTGTATTAATCCCTATGTCTGCAAGAATAGATATCACAAAGGCCCAGTTAAGGCATTTGTTACTAAAAGAATAGGAATGACAAAGATAACTATGCCAAGAAAAAATTAAATTCATACCAAGGAGACAGAAAGAAAACCTCTTATTAGTGAGGTTTAGGGAAGACTTCTTGAAATGGTGGAAAGAGGAAGGAGATTAGGAAGAATAGTAGATGTTTAACAAATATTTGCTGAATTAGGAGACATTAAGAGGTTAAAGAAGTGAAGGAGATTATTTGTAAGAGTTTACTTCAGATGGCCTGGGATATTTGTATTTGGGTGTGTGTATCTTTTTGTAAAGTTGGAGTAGAGGTCTTCTAAGGTGGGACAGGTGACAAAGGTAGAAGTTGAAATGAGGACTTGAGGAGGCAATAGATTTTGTTAGGATCAGGAAAGAAGCAGAGATTAAAGAATGATTGCTATGTAACAGGAAAGGCTTAGTTGAAGTTAGATAAAATACATTTGTAATGTAACAAGACAGTATGATTTTTTATTTTTATTTTCTTATTACAAGAGGCAAATATTGTAGTCAAGAAGATTTGGGTTTCCAATTCTGCAGTGACTTTGTGTACGTCATTTCACTCCTCTGTAGGTCACCTCTACAATGAAGGAGCAGGACTTCAACACAACTGAATGGTACAGTGGATACTATTCAAATCAAGAAGATCTGAACTTGAGTCTTAGCTTAGATGTTCCCTAGCTATATCTTGATGAGATGGTCACTAGCCTCTCTCTGCCTCAATTTTCTCACATTTAAAATGAGAAAATTGGATTTAATGGACTCTAAGTTTTTATTTTGCTTAACTCTGATTCTAAGTTTGATGGTACTGAGCAATCTGGAGTAGCAATAGAGGAGGCAGATGGGAGGAATTATTCAAGGTTAAGTGGCAGTAAAAAGGAAATGGTGAAAGGCTGAGTACATCAGGAACTTCAGCCTCAAGGAGAGGGCTTTACTGAAATGGGCTAGAACTGGGTAATAAGTAAAGGGAGGTCATAGCAAGGTTGATGATCAAGATATCAGGGAGCAACCTAGGAGTAGAAGATCATAGTGTGAGTGAAAGAATAAATATGGGAGAAAATGAAAGAGAATGGAAGAGGCAGATGAACAAGACTATTTAAAACTCTTGAAAATTTTTTTTTTGTTTAGTCATTTCAGTCACGTTTGATTTTCTGTGACTCCATTTGGAATTTTCTTGGCAAAGATAGTGGAATAATTTACCATTTCCTTCTCCAGCTCCTTTTACAGATGAGAAACTGAGGCAAGCAGGATTAGGTGATTTGACCAAGGTTATACAATTAATAAATGTCTGATGTCACATTTGAACTTGGATCTTCCTAACATCAGAGATGGTGTTATGTACTTTGTTATGTGTTATGTTCTGTGCCACCTAGCTTCCCCTCTTGAAAACTGGGCACTCCTAAAATCAGAGTACAGTTTTAGACCTCTGTCAGACCTTGACTCATATCAAAGGTAAGAAAAGCGTCGAGAACTTTGTCAAGATATTACTTTATGTTTACTGGCCCTAACAAAAGCACTTCTATTTGTTAGAAGAGTAAACTCTAGTAATGGCTAAACAAGTGCAATTATTCCAAGTAGGTGAATATTTTTTCTTCTATTGTGAAAATTGTAGAAATTAGTTTGTATTCACTGCAATCACTGTTTCTCACTATTTTACATTCTTTGAAATTTGGCTTCTGATACTACTATATAATTTTTTTTTCTCAGTGGTAGATCAGTGGAATTGGTTGGGTACACAAGACACAGTGTACTATAGTAAATCTACTGTTTGATAAACAAAGATTCCAGCTTCTGGTATAAGAACACACTATTTGACAAAAAACTTCTGGGAAAACTGAAAAAATGGTATGGCATAAACAAGGCATAGACCAACATCTCACATCCTATATCAATATAAGGTCAAAATGCACACGTGTTTTAGACATAAAAAGTGAGACTCTAAATAAATTAGGAGAGCAAAGAATAGTTAACCTGTAAACTGTTTACCTGTAAAAATCAATAGAGAAGAAAATAATTTACCACTAAATGAGATAATAAATGTAAAATACAAAATGGATGTTTTATTATGTTACATTAATTTTTTTTTTTGCATGAACAAAACCAATGTAGTCAAGATTAGAAGGGAATTGGAAAGATAGGAAACACTTTTTATAGCCAGTTTTTCTTTGATAAAGTTCTCATTTTTGAAATTATATAAAGAACTGATTCAAATTTATCAGAATACACATCATTCCCCAACTGATAAATGGTCAAAGGATATGAACAGGTAATTTTCAGGTGAAGAAATTAAAATATGAAAAAAATGTTCTAAATAACTATTGATTTGAGAAATGCAAATTAAAACAAACTTGGGGTACATCATACCCTATCAGAATATGACAGAATATGACAGAAAAAAGAAAATCATAAATGTTGGAGAAAATGTGGAAAAGCTGGAACATTAACTGGAAGCATTGTTGATAGAATTATGAATTGATCAAGTCATTCTGGAGAGGAATTTGAAATTGTGCCCAAAAGGCTATCAAACTGCGCATATCCTTCAATCTAGCAATACCACTAGTAGGGATATACCCCAAAGAGATCATGAAAAGGGGGAAAGACCACCATGTACAAACATTTTATAGCAGCTCTTTTTGTGGCGGCAAAGAATTGGAAACTGAGGGGATGCCATCAGTTGGGAAATAGTGAATAAGTTGTGGTATATGAATATAAGGGAATATGGTTGTTTTATAAGGAAAGATGAGTAGGTGGATTTCAGAAAAAACTGGACTTGCATGAACTGATGCTGAGTGAAGTGAGCAGAACCAGGAGAACATTGTAACAGCAACCTTGTGTAATGACCAACTATGATAGATTTAGCTCTTTTCAGCAAGACAATGGGCCAAAATAATTCCAATGGTCTCATAATGATGACCACATCCAGAGAAAGAATTATGGAGTCTGGATGCAGACCAAAGAATATTACTTTCAGTTTTTTATTATTTGATTTTTTTTCCTTTTCCTTTCTCATGGTTTTCTCCATTTGTTCTGCTGTTTTTTTCACAATATGACTAATATGGAAATATGTTTAACATGATTGTACACACAGAACCTATATCAGATTGCTTTTTGTCTTAGAAAGAATGAGGGGAAGGAGAGGAAAAAATACTGTTAAGTAAAAAAGAAAAGAAATTTTTCTTTTGAGTCCTCTCAATGGCCAAGCCCAATGAACTTTTCTCTGTCCTAGTCTTTCTGTAAAAGTTGACTCTGTTGATCACCTCTTCTTGATATGTAATATCTTCCCTTTTCTTCTATAACCTTGCCCTTTCCTGATTCCTAGCATACCTATCTCTTTCTTGATTCCCTTTGTTCTGCTTCTTCCACTCTTCCTTCCACCACACTCCCAAAGGTTTTGACCTCAGTCTTTTCTTTCTACAAATCTCTCCTTTGGTAATCTCATTCACTCTTGGGCCTTTAATTATCTCTCTTTTATATAGATGACAAAAGCTAATATTTAGCTAGTGTCTCTATGTGGCAGGTACTATTGTAAGTGCTTTACAATTATCTTATTTGATCCTCACAACACTTCTAGATCCCCATTTTACTGATGAGAAAACTGAGGCAAACAGAGGTTAAGATATTTATCTCATGCAGTTAATAAATGTCTGAAACAGGATTTAGACTTGGGTCTTTCAGACCTAGGCCCATCAATTTATGTGTTGTACCATTTAGATACCTCATTTTATTATGAGAATCAGACTCTCTACTGAACTAAAGACCTATATTTCTTTCCACTCAGAAGTTTCATTGGTATCCCTCTCTCAACTTATCTAAACTGAATCCTTCATCTTTCCTTTACATTTCTTCTGCTAGTTTTTCAGCTAAGTGGTCCTGAGGATGGAGTGCTGGGTTTAAATTGAATTCTGAACTTACTATTTGTGTGACCTTAATCTATTTGCCCTAGTTTCCTCAACTGTAAAATGTAGGAGACAATTTTACCTACCTCTCAAAGTTGTTGTGAGAATCAAATGAGAAATTTGCCAAGTTCTTAGCATAGGGCCTGACATAGTAGGTGACATATAAATGCTTATTATTTTATTATTATTATTAAGATATGGAGAGTGAATGAGAGGGAGAATCAAGTATAAATATGAGATTAGGAATCTGGGTGGTCAGAAGCATAATAATGCCCTTAGTAGATTTTCAGCAATTCATTAAGTGCCTATAGGCCCTATGAAAAGTATTGGGTATAAAAAGGGACATAGTTGAAGACTATGACATGTACATAGATTAGTAAATTCAGTAGAAGCATTTGAATCTGGTATGAGAATATATTTTCATAAATCTAGAAACAGCTTCATCTCTGGAAATGAAAAACATTTTTTTTTATTTTTTATTTTGCAACAGTAAACCAGGAAATGTTTGTAATTTGACCATGTCTTTGAAGAATTGAGTGGTTCACATGTGAACGGTGAACCAATAACTTCTTTGCTGGTGATAGTAAACTTGACAAAGATTGAGATGATGTATCAGCCTGTACTTGAGAAGCACCATCCATAACCAAGATTTCTAGATATGACTGAAAACTGACACTACTTTCTGCTACTTTGACAAAAACTGTGCAATATTGTACTAATCTAAGGAAAATGGATTAGGTACTAGGAACCACAATCAGGTGGGCATGCCCTTCAGGAAATTTACAGAGGATGGTGCCAAGGTGGCATCAAACTTAGGAGAAAAAATTGTGGGTGCTTTCCACCTTGAATTTGCCCATGTGACCTCAATCTATCACACATGGCACATATAGTTTAATGAGCATCACCTGTGAGCAAAACTGGACATGAGGTAGAAAGATGGGCTTACTAATAATAGGAACCTGAAATATAGTCCACATTAGATAATAATCGATATAACAACTCCTATAGACTGTATACATGTGGAAAATGGATAAAAACTGGATCTCTAAACAGTTGTCACGTGGTGACATGAAGTGGAACAATTACAAGCAGCAAAGGTAAGGTTAGAAAACGTCCTGGAGCACAACTTTTAGAAACAATTACTATAGACAAATAAATGTGGATAGCATTTGTGGAATGAGATAGACTTGAGAGGAAAAAGAATGGTTTGTTACCAAGGGGCAGAAAAACTTGGTTCAATTCCCATCTCCACAGCTTACTAGCTACCTTTGGATGAGCTGGTTTGGATTCCACATTGGCAGAAGGAGGGGGTTGAACCAGGTGATAGCTAAGGTTCCTTTTAGCTCTAACATTGTGTGATTATGATCTAAGAACCAAGAGTCACAAATAGGAGTTACAATCTCAAATCCAAGCTATATTTTACAATGCTTGTGCTGCTGTGTGGGAGCTTCTGTTCCTCTATCAGTTTTTGTTACCATGCCTGCCTGCACACAGAGATAGCAATCCTAAGTAGCATCCTTGGGAGATAACATGCATGTAAACGTTATTCTGTATCTGATCTGTTCCATGAAGCCTTACAGATGATTGCAGTTTAGAAATGATTGTGTCCTCTGGTGCCTTCTCCACTAAGGCTATCTTCCATTTTCTCTGTATTTATCTTGCATGGATTAATTTATGCATATACCAATTCCCTTATTAGATTGTAAGCTCTGTGAAAGCAGGAACAATTTTTGCTTTTTTTTTTTTTTTGGTATCCCTTGCATTTCTCACAGTTCCTGAGAAATAGTAATCATTTAATGAATACTTACTGTTTTATTGTCAATTTAACCTTTATGATATACATGACTTTTTCTCTAATTGTATTATATATATATACACACATATATAAATAATTATATCTGTCTAGAGAGAATAGATGTGTCTTATCTGTTTATTAAGAATGTAAGTGATAAGAGCTTACATGTTTTATTTTTCTCACAGTTAGAATCAGAAGTGGAAGCCCAACTTAAAGCTTCTTTATTCTACATCTCTCATAGTTCAGGAAACAGAATAAGGTGAAGCAATAGCTTATCATAATAGATCTTAAAATTTGCAAAACACTTCACATATATTATCTCATTTGATTCTCTCAGCAACTCTGAGAGGTAAATATTCTTATTTTCACCCCCACTGTACAAATGCAAAAACTGAGGCTGAGAGATTAAATGGCTTATCCAGGGTCACAGAATTCTGAGGCAAGACTGAAAATTGAATATTCTATCTCTTATGTCAAAGTGTCTTCAAGAGTAGGTTGTGACCCCATATGGGGTTGCCTAATTAAATACTTTTTTTGCAAAATCATGATTTATTATCAATAAATGTTTGACTTGTATACCTATTTTATATGCCAGTATACCGGGGCTTATGTAAAATTTCTTGGGCAAAAAGAGATCACTAGTGGAAAAAGTTTAAGAAGTCCTGACATATGCTACTAAGGTATGTGTGTCATCCAGAGAGTATGACCCACAATGAAGGATCATTTAGAATTGGAAAAGGCCTTAACAGTTATATTGGAGTAGAGGGAATATAATTATGTTATGAATATAATTCAACCACTTTGTTTTATAAATAAGGAAATCACACCAAGTTGGTTAAGGTGTTTCTCCATGTTACTATAAGAAATAAGTACCAAATGGTATGTGAGCTTACTGAGCCCTTTTCAGCACTGCTTATCTACCTGTCACCCAACTGTCACTTGTGGCTCCAAAAGCTGTAGCATGCACAGCAGCCATACCCAAGTAAAACCATATTAGTAGTTAGACTACATCAGGTTGAAGGTAACTGACAGGTTTCAAATCCATTAATGAGTTGGGAGTATATGTTTCCAACCCATGCATTTGAAAACTTCCCTGGTGGAAAGGGTGGATGAGAACAATTTGTTCTGTGGACAGCTGAAGCAAGGACCCATTGGGCACTTAGACTTAGGCATCAGAGATGTCATGGTCATTCATTGCATCCCAGGCCTTTGCCAATTCTGACTTTTGTTTTGTCACCAAAATGTAATAACTCTGGAAAAGAGTAAGGCTGATGACTTTGTACAACTCTCCCTCACTTAAATCCAATTCATTTGCAAGACATTGCCCCATGATTTCACTTTTCTTGGTGATTTCATTCTCTTGGAAAACAAAGAATGAACTACAGGAAGTAGCAAATTCGGGATTTAGACATATGTACTATGAATTTAAATCTAGTATTCCTTCCATTATGCTGTTTCCTCTATAAATCTCTAATTCTACTTGCATCAGCTTGGTGGCACAATAGATAGAGCACTGGGCCTGAAAGTCATGAGTTTAAATTGCAAATTTAGAAGCTATATAATTTTGAGCAAGTCTCTTAACTTCAATTTGCTTTAGTTTTCTTATCTGTAAAATGGGGATTACAGCATCTACTCTTCAGAATTGTGAGGATCAAATGGGATATTTCTAAAGCATGTTGCATAGGTGCTTAAATGTTTATTCCTTTTTCTAGCTATTTGGTAAATGATGTGGCTGTTTGTTCCTCAATCATACTTGAATTTAGATCATCATGTCAGAGGCTATCTCAACTTTTCTATTTGTATTTCAGTACATGGATCAATGCTGAGATTTATATAGATAGCACTTAAATACTACTTCATTCATCTTCAAAAGTTTCCTATCCATTATTGGTAAATTATATTATAATGGGTTTGCAAATGAATCACTGAAAGGCTAAAAAACTTGGGGCATAACCCAGTAGTATATCCTCTTGTGAGGGGAAGCTCAACAACTTAAAAGATGACCCATTCCATTGATGGGCAGTTCAAATTAAATTTTCTAGTACTATTTGCCAGGCCCTGCTAAAATGATCATTTTGCCAATATGTCTGTTTCCTTATTAAGAGCCTAAGAAACTTTGGCAGTGGAAAATTCCTTAAGAACTAAAATCCTTCCTTTTAAAAATTGCATATATCAGATCAAATAATCATTACTAAAATTAACATATGATATTCTGGGGGGAGGGAGAATATAGGCTATTTCTGGGTGAACTCGACAACTTAGAAAAAAGAAAAGAGTTTTCATTTTTCTTTATTTCCTTCTGCCAAGGTTACCTTTTTATTTAGGTAAGCCTAATGATATTCTTCAGGTAGGAGGGAGATGGCATAGTACATAGAATGCCCGTCAAGCAGTCAGGAAGACTTGAGTCAAATCTGTCCTCAAATACTAGCTATGTGAGCCTGGGCAAGTCATGTAACCCTGTAAGCCTCAGTTTTCTCATATGCTAAATGGGCTAGAGAAGGAAATGGCAAGTATTTTTGTCAAGCTTTAAAAAGGGTCACAGAAAATCCTACACAATTAAAATGACTAAACAATATTCTGAAATAACTGTAGATAGAAATAACTGTAAATAGGGCTTTGAATCTGGAAGATCTAAGTTTAAATTTGACCTCAGCTAATTCTAGTGGGGTGACTCTGGACAAGTTATTTAAGCTCTATTTACCTTGATTTCATTAAGTGAAAAAATATCTGGAAAATAATGGGACCAAATTAGATGATATTTGCAAAAACAGCTTAGCAGCTTAGCATAGTGCCTGACACATAGAGGGTGCTGTATAAATGTTTATTTCCTCCCCTTTCCCCTACTATTGGGAAATAAGATGGCTGATTATTCAAGATTATCCTGCTACAAAAGATTTAAATATTTTCAACTATGTGAAGCTTTACCTCTATAAAATTCTATTCTTGACACCCTTATCATAACAATAACCCTGGAGTCTCTAAGGCTATGTTAATGGAACCAGAGTTCTAGAAGATTGTTTTTTAATCAAACTGGAATGCCATTGATAGGCTAGTTCTCAGACAACAGGCACAGTCTATTTAAATGAAGAGGTGATTATCACAAGTTTAGCTGTTTAGGTGATGCAGTTTTTGACCATGACAAATCATGAAATTAAAAAAAATAATAATAAATTTAATAATTTACTTAAGCAGGTTCAGTTGAGCTGCTATCCCATGCTGACTTTGTTCTTTGACCTAGCTGGAACCCTGATCTTTGTTCTAATCTAAACAATCTATGGTCAAACTGCACAAAGACAACTGATTGTAAAATGACTCCTATATCATTAGGCAGGCATTTCCTCTATGTTAAGATATATAAAATTTCATTTTTGTGTGTAATTTTGTAATATTTTTCAGTACTTGCCAGATCCAGTGCCTTCCAACTCCCTAAAATATTCATGGCATACAGGCTTCTGAGAAGTTTGTAAGTGTTTCTCTTCATTCATTTCTTAATCCCAAATCATGTTACCAAATATAGTTTTTATTGCCCTCTACTGTGTCCACTTTCACTTTGCAGTTGCTTAGTATCAATAAAGATGTTAACTTAGAGTATCTTCTAAAGATATTGACAGAATTCCTTTATTTCTTTATGTTTCTGCAAGGAAATTTGTGAGACTTCCTTCTAGTTAACTACAACTTTTTCATTCTTATTGTTTTATTTTATAATGGGATTATTAACTTCAAAAGATGGGAAGTGGGTAAAAGTAAACACATTAAGTCTGGCTATCACCATTACTTAAAAATTAAATATGCAAAACAATCACCACAATGAAGAGGCCAAAGGAGTTCAGAATCCACTTCTTCAAATATTAATCTTTTTGCCAAGTAGAGACATGACAGCTAAGGGTAATACTGGTTTGGAGAAATAGCCTGTTTATGAAATACTCCAGAGAAAAAGTGTCAATAATATTGCCTCAAAAAACATGCACAAAATATAAGAGAAAATAAATTGGTAGAGTATGCTGTGAAGCCTAGGCAAGCCAAATTATCACAAGGTAATATGTAGATCAGACCAAGTGGACAATGGTAAGCTGAACAGATCTTTTGGTATTTGTGTTCTTATCAACAATAATAATAACAGAACTATCTTCCTTGAATTCTATCAACTTATGTATAACATGTACTATTAAAAGAAATGATAATCAAATATAAGTTAATAAATTGGCAGAATCACTAGATCTGACCAAATATACAATATTTACATAGTGCTTTGTTTGCAAAATGCTTTACATATTCTCATTTGGCCTTTATCTTGGGAGGTAGCTAATATCATCATCTTTATTTTAAAGATGAAGAAACTAAGCTAAGTAACTTGCCCAGGGTCATACAGCTCAGGTTTTTTTTTTTTTTTTTTTTTAAATAGCTTTTTTATTTACAAGATATATGCATGGGTAATTTTTCAACATTGATAGTTGCAAGACCTTTTGTTCCAATTTTCTCCCTCCTTTTCCCCACCCCCTCCCCCAGATGGCAGGTAGACCAATACATGCCAAATATGTTAAAGTATATGTTAAATACAATATATGTATACATTTCCATCCAGTTATTTTACTTCACAAAAAGAATAGGACTTTGAAATAGTGTACAATTAACCTGTGAAGGAAATAAAAAATGTAGGCGGACAAAAACAGAGGGATTGGGAATTTTGTGTAGTGGTTCATAGTCATCTCCCAGAATTCTTTCTCTGGGTGTAGCTGGTTCAGTTCATTACTGCTCTATTGGAGCTGATTTGTTTCATCTCATTGTTGAAGAGGGCCACGTCTATCAGAATTGATCATCATATAGTATTGCTGAAATGTATAGTGATCTTCTGGTCCTGCTCATTTCACTCAACATCAGTTCATGTAAGTCTCTCCAGGCCTTTCTGAAATCATCTTGTTGGTCATTTCATACAATAATATTCCATAACATTCATACACCACAATTTATTTCACCCTTCTCCAATTTAGGGGCATCCACTCAGTTTCCAGTTTCTAGACACTACAAAGAGGGCTGCGACAAACATTTTTGTACATACAGGTCCCTTTCCCTTCTTTAAGATCTTTTTGGGATATAAGCCCAGTAGTAACACTGCTGGATCAAAGGGTATGCACAGTTTGACAACTTTTTGAGCATAGTTCCAAATCACTCTTCAGAATGGCTGGATGTATTCACAATTCCACCAATAATGTATCAGTGTGCCAGTTTTCCCACATCCTCTCTAACATTCCTCATTATCTTTGCCTATCATTCTAGCCAGTCTGACAGGTGTGTAGCAACTCAAGTGTTTTTGAGGCAGAATTTGAGTTTGCGTCTTCCCACTCAAACTCTAGCACTTCCTCTAGCACAAACAACTGCTTTTGTATCCAAAAGAAATTCATACTAGAAGCAAAATAATGTTAAAGACTCTTGGAGATCAGTTTTCAAAATTTCTCAAAGAGGAAAGATGGTTCCTAAAGAATAGAAAAGCTTATGAACTAAATACATGCAAAGATAGTTTTCAACATTCACTCTTGCAAAATCTTATGTTCCAAATTTTTCTCCATCCCTTCCCCCCACAGACAACAAGTAATCCAAAACAGGTTAAACATGTGCAATTCTTCCAAACATATTTCCACATTTATCATGCTGCACCAAAAAATCAGAAAAAAATGAGAAAAAAAACAAGCAAACAAACAAAAGCAACAAAATAAAAGTGAAAATACTATGTTGTAATCCTTTCTCTGGATGTAGATGTAGTGTAGATGACTCTATCACTAGACTATTGGAATTGCCCTGAATCATTTCATTATTGAAAAGAGCCAAGTCCATCACAATTGATCATCACATAATCTTGTTGTTGCTGTGTACAATGTTTTCTTGGTTCTACTCACTTCACTTAGCATCAATTCTTATAAGTCTTTCCAGGACTTTCTGAAACCAGCTTGCTCATCATTTCTTATAGAACAATAATATTCCATAACATTCACATACCACAATTTATTCAGCCATTCTCCAGTTGATGGGCATCCATGTAGTTTCCAGTTTCTAGCCACTACAAAGAGGGCTGCCACAAACATTTTTGCACACATGGATCCCTTTCCCTCTTTTAGGATCTCTTTGGGAAACAAGCCCAGTAGGGACACTGCTGGATTAAAGGGCATGCACAGATTGGTACTTCTTTGAGTATAGATCCAAATTGCCCTCCAGAATGGTTGAATCAGTTCTCAACTCCACCAACAATATTTTAGTATCCCGGTTTTTTCACATTCCTTCTAACATTTATAATTATCTTTTCCTCTAATCTTAGCTAATCTGAGAGTGAAGTGAACACTAATCTTCTAATGATGTGTATGCATACAAACAGTAAAATAGAGAAAACTAGGAGACATCAGAACTGATGGAACCATTTGCCTGCTTTTTAATCTCTATAACATCTTTATAAGAAAGATCTGTGAATGAATTGATGGTATCCTTGATGAAAATATGAGGGCAGACTTTGCTAAGGAAAAAATATTTTTGTCTTGAAAGGATAGCTTTTTTATTGGAGCTTTAAGTGATTAAGTTTCCCTTGTTATCCATATCTAGGATGCATTTATAAAGCACACATGTCATCATTTGAAGATGACATGGAAGTAGAGATGTCAGTCCCACAAGCACTTTCCCCCTGTTGTCTTCCAGAAGAGCTGATTTGAGCTTTTGTTTCTGATTTCTACTTGTCAAGAAGCATCAGGCTAGAGAGTCTCTCTGGCTTTCTTAGAGTGTTACTAACAACTAAAATCAAAATGTAAAGGAGCTCTATATAAGTACTGTCAAGTCGCCTCACAGGGAACAGATGTCAAAATGAAGGTACGCTAAACTTGAAGAAACTCACAGGGACTAAACCTTCAGGTTGATTAGGTGAAGATACAAAGAAAGAAATGAAACTGTGGCATGGTGGATTTCTGTTGGGAAGGACAGACTCTTTCATTGATGTGCCAACAGAGAGAATTTTTGGCTAAGAGATGATTTATGATTTGTGAAGAAAAAAATTTGCGAAAAAATGGGAGAGATGTTCCAAAGATCCAGAATTATATCAATTAATTAAAATATTCGAGTTATGAAACTGTAGGCCAGCTACTTTGACTTAGATTCCTATTAGAATATATAGTTACAATGCTAATGAACATCTATAAAAATAAGCTGTAATCACTAAGAGTTAGAATAAATTAACCAGCCTCTGAGGAGGGCCAGCCATCTATCCAACTGCCATCCACAGAACAAGCAAGTCAGTCTAGCTAAAGTGGGAGAGCATCCTTAGGAAAATATCGAAGAGATAGCAACTGCCAGGTATATCAAACTACTATCACCACCTTGACAACTATCAGAGACTGCTCAGGACCATGAATCCAAGAGCTTTAAGTTCCTGCTTAATACCCACAGCCATCTCCTGCAGAGATGAAAACCTTTCAACTTCTACAGGTACTAGAGAAACATTTAGTAAAGACCCAGAAAAGAAAGTTTTTTTCATCACAATCCATGGTATTATCAAATGATTCAACCCTGCAACTGATTGGTTATATGAATAGAAATGATATTGAAGAAGAGGCATTGCTATCTGATTTGATTCTGTACTTTAAAGACCATGGGGCCTTTTCATCTGAACCCTTCCATTTGTGTTATTCCCTACTATTAGAATATGAGCTTCTTCTTTTCGTAGTGGCTAGAAACTGGAAGATGAATGGATGTCCATCAATTGGAGAATGGTTGGGTAAATTATGGTATATGAAGGTTATGGAATATTATTGCTCTGTAAGAAATGACCAGCAGGAGGAATACAGAGAGGCTTGGAGAGACTTACATCAACTGATGCTGAGTGAAATGAATAGAACCAGAAGATCGCTGTACACTTCAATGCTGTATGAAGATGTATTCTGATGTAAGTGGATATCTTCAACATAAAGAAGATCCAACTCACTTCCGGTTGATCAATGATGGACAGAAACAACTACACCCAGAGAAGGAACACTGGGAAGTGAATGTAAAATATTAGCAGTACTGTCTTATCTACCCAGGTTACTTATATCTTCAGAACCCAATACTTAACGTGCAACAAGAAAATGGTATTTACACACACATATATTGTATCTAGGTTATACTGTAACACATGTAAATTGTATGAGATTGCCTGTCATCTAGGGGAGGGAGTAGAGGGAGGGAGGGGAAAATTTGGAAAAATGAATACAAGGGATAATGTTATAAAAAATTACTCATGCATATATACTATCAAAAATGTATAATTATAAAATTAATTTAAAAAAGTTAAAAAAAAAGAAAAATGCTATAAATATTTTAGAACATAAAAAAAGAATATGAGCTTTTTAAAAGCAGGGATTATTCTATTTGTATTCACTGTGCCTTGTGCATAGAAGTGCTTGAATAAATGCTTAATTCATTCAAGAACATGTCATACTGGATTAATTTAATTTTCTTTTTTGTCAAGATTTGTAGATAATGTTATGTTTTACTTGGACTTTACCTGTATTTTAGCAAGTACTTCATGAAGCCTCTCTTTTTTTTTCATTGGAGGTAGTCTAGAAGATGCTGAATTTGGAATTGAATGAATAGGCAGACCGAAGAGTAGGCAGCAGTACTTGAATGAAACCCAGGTCTCAATTATAGATGACTCAAATGGCAATATGGCATGATTGGTTAAAATGCTGCAACTTAGCATGATTTGTACACATGTAATGACATAAAAAGCATCACCAAAGACATGAATTCCTGGAAAAAGAGGGCTGGTATGTACAGAAAGGGAGAGAGAACAGATGGATAGACCATGTGCTTTACCAATACCTACAACATATTAAAAGACCAAGAGCAGGTTGGGTTGATATTTTAGGGAGGATTTATTAGGCCAAGAATGTCTCAAGATAGGAAGGTATAGATGGGTTGCTATCAGAATAGTATTTATATTAAGGTGATATACATTAACACTATGGCCTCATTAGAACACTGAAATATTATAATTTCTAGATTCATAGAGTCATAACATTTCAGACCGGGAAAGAATATTCAAAGTTTTCTAATGCCAACACTAACAAGAAAACCGAAGCTCAAAGTTTGTGACTTGCCTAAGATCACACAGGACCGTCTGTATTTCCATACACATTGTCATGTTAACAGCACTTCAAATGACAGCTAGAAGAAGGTGTTTTTAAAAGTATCTTCATTTAGGAGGCAAATGCTTATGCTCTATAGTATCTTTTCTCCCCATGTGTCTCGTACATGGATTATTATATGCTATACTTTAGCATATAGGGTAGCAGTTTGTTTTAATTAGAAAATTTCTCCCATCAAAGAACTATATTTACTAATTTTTAATATTGTATTGGAGCTTTAAGTGATTAAGTTTCCCTTGCTATCCAGGAGTAGCATCTAGGATGCATTTATGAAGCACACATGTCATCATTTGAAGATGACATGGAAGTAGAGATGTCAGTCCCACAAGCACTCCCCCCTGTTGTCTTCCAGAAGATCTGATTTGAGCTTTTGTTTCTGATTTCTACTTGTCAAGCAGCATCAGGCTAGAGAGTCTCTCTGGCTTTCTTAGGGTGTTACTAACAACTAAAATCAAAATGTAAAGAAGCTCTATATGAGTACTGTCAAGTCGCCTTACAGGGAACAGATGTCAAAATGAAGGTACGCTAAACTTGAAGAAACTCACAGGGACTGAACCTTCAGGTAGAGTAGATGAAGATGCAAGGAAAGAAATGAAACTGTGGCATGGTGGATTTCTGATGGGAAGGACAGACTCTTTCATTGATGTGCCAACAGAGAGAATTTTTGCTAGCAATATTCTGTGAGCAAAACACTTAAGAGAATGTATGTATACAATAGTTTAAAAAAACAGGGCTACTGACACAGATGCCAATTTGGTAGGGCATATGGAACATTTACACTTGCCTTTTTCTTTCTTGCTTGCTACAGCTGGTGCTGATTTAGTATGTGAAATTTTACTAGCAGGAGTGCTAATCAAGACAGAGATTCTGTAAGGATTTAGTCATTTATGTAGGGGAAAACTACAGGGATCATTAAAAAGTAGAAGATCATCTCACGGAGGAACATTATCATTATCGACCTCATTTTTAAACTAAACAGAGACAATGGTACTGTAAGTGTTGCTTTAGCTGAAGAGGACGTCAGAATGCTTCCCCTAGAATGATTTCAGAGGATAGTACCCACAATAGAAAGTTCGGATAGAGGAATGTTAAATATGTTTAAACTTTAGAAGTGTGAGAGGAACATAGGGGCAAGCAATTTAGTGGCAGAGTTAAGTTGAGTTTCTTTGTTTTGCAATTAACCACAGTTGTTCTTTGGAAATCCCAACATATTTTAATTGTTATAATGATGTAAAGAAAAAAAAAGTGAAATTTTCCTTATTTTGTTCTGAGATTGTAAAAGGTAACTTATTTCCAGTTACACTCGAGGGGGGGAATTATTGTAAAGTCCAAATTTACATTTTAAAAAATAACCTAAGATTTGCAGAATTTCAGAGCACAATTAAAAAAACTTTCACAAGTAGCAACAGAATCGTTGCTCTATATTAAATATGTTGTACAGGTGGCTTGGTAGTATGGGAGACCTGAACAACAGCAACCAGACATCTGCTGCTGGAGGAGACTTGCCACATAGCAGAAGTGGTATTCTCAGTCCCCTGTGGAAGGGTGCCAGCTGCCTGGGCCTTCAGCATCAATTACTGAAGAATCAAAAATGTGGTTTTAGAAGAAGCTTTCCATGGTCTTCTTTCCTCTAAGTAAAGGGCTTTATAGGTTACAGAAAGGACTTAAAGTGAAAAGCCAGTGTAGTATTGTAAAGTGAGTGATAGATTGTACTCTCAACTGTCTAGGCTTGCCACTCCCAGGAAATAGACATTTATACTGGCTCTAGCCTTGACTTCTTTGGAATGGTTTTTCAAATTCAGTATAAATGAATGTCCAAAAGCAGTTTTAATATGACAGATATTAAAGCCTATTAATAAATCAAAAAAGAAAGAGTAGAAAAGAAGCAAGGTATACTAAAGGGATGGTTTTTTGAAGTAACAAAACATTTTGTATTAAATTATCTTTACCTTTTAACAAAAATTTGCATTGGAAATATTTTATGACCTAAACATAGCCTTTCCTTTATTTAGTCTAGAATGACTCCCCCCCCCCCCCAAAAAAAAAAGGTCTATTATGCACTGGACTTTGATTTATAAAGCCTAACTTTTGAGCCCAGTTTCAATAGCTCCTTAATTATTATAATCTTGGGTATATCATATGACTTCTTTCAACTTCTGCTAGATAAAAATACTTGTATTACCTATCCTCATTGAGATCAAAAGAGATAAATGTAAAGGGATTTGAAATCATAAAGCATTACGTAAATGTGAGTTACTTAGGTTTAAGACATTGAGGATTAATATGTTTATAAGCATTTATGAAGTGTCTACTATGTGTCAAGCTCTATCTAAGCTCTAGAAATACAAAAAAATAAAACAATCCCTGCTCACAAAAAGCTCACGATCTCATAAAGAAAACAATAAACACACACACACACACACACACACACACACACACACACACACAAGCTGTTTAGGACTTAAAGGAAGGTGATTTTTATTGTAGTCATGGTCAACCAAATCATTACATCAAAAATTCTGAGGATGTATTTTGAAGTCTGTGAAGAAGAAAGGAAAATGGGTTAAGTATATATGGATTTTATTTTTTTAAAAATGCTAGTTTTTTCCTTCCTATTTTCTTTCCAACCTCAGAATCCCTGTATCATTTCAGATCCTATGAGGTTGATGAGTCTCAGTTCTATCAATGAATCAGGATTTTAGACAATCTGTTAGGAAGTACAGGGTTAGATGTAGAGTAAAAGGTCAGATGGACGGAGAGATTGTATGGTAGATATGAGGTTCATGGAAGAGGACAAGGAAAATCTATCCATATGGTCTGGGGCCACATCTTCAGAGAAGGAGACGGTCCTATTCATGAGCAACATGACTACCAAAGAAAGTGTTAAACATTGCAATTTAGATAGAAGAATTTCTTCAGGTAAATAAACTAGGATAATACCGTGTTTCCCCGATAATAAGACCTATCCTGAAAATAAGACACCCACATACTCTTTAATATTCCGCTAAAATAAGCCCTCCCCCGAAAATAAGCCCTATCGAACTTACTATGAAAACGGTCATCATGGTGATCCCCTGCGCTATATGCTGCGTAGCGGTACCTTCAGTAAGCAGCGCCGCCCTCCCCTCCCGGGTGAAATGCACGTCGCGCTCCGAGCTGCATCCAATCAGAGCTGCAGCAGTGAGCGCGTCATCCTCTTCTTCCCTGGTGATTTGCTTGCTGGCGCTACTGAGAGCAGCGCCGCGGAGTAGAGCTGAGACAGGACCATCTAAAAACTCGGTAAGTTCAGTAAGCGATGGAGAATAAAATAAGCACTCAGGGGGCATGATGGAGGCTAAAAGGGGCATGATGGAGGCTAAAATGGGCATGATGGAGGATAAAAGGGGCATGATGGAGGCTAAAATGGGCATGATGGAGGATAAAAGGGGCATGATGGAGGATAAAATAAGCCCTCCCCTGAAAATAAGCCCTCTGGTGTTTTTTAGTCCCAAAAAAATAATAAGACAGTGTCTTATTATCGGGGAAACACGGTAGTATGTAAAAATAACCAACAATTATATAATACTTTAAAGTTTGCAAAGCATTTTAGGGGTGTAGGGTAGGGAGAGGAGAAAGAATGAAAGAAGGGAGTGGTTGCCACATTTTCTGGGATCTCATACCTAGAATTAAAGGTTGGCAAAGCAAACTCTAGAAAGGTTTAAATATCATCAACCTTATCAGATCAAATCCCCTGGCTAATGAACCAGAACTGGTTGAATAGCCAATCTAAAAGAGTGGATCAGCTGATTCATATGATAAAATTAGACTGAAGTGGGCAATCAGGAAGGAAGAGGCAGCTAAGAAAGCTAAGTTCTCTAAAGCAGAAGGATTAAGATTGATTGATGACTTGTCATTTCCCCTTTTAATCGTTAATGTGACTCCTTGTCTTCATTTTCCTCCTGTGCAGACAGGATTTCTTGTTGTTATTGTGAAAGCACACAACATTTAGGAAGGATTAGATGCTATGACCAGGAAAGAGTGCCAAGAAAAAAAGAAAAGCTTTCTTTAGTGATTTTATCTTGAATGTCACCTACCTCTCCTATAAAAGAATCAAATGTTACATGGAGGAAAGAAGTCTGGCTATAGAAAGTTTTCCAGTTAAAAAAAATCTCAAAATAAAAAAAAAAAAAAAAAAACAACCCAAATTTATATAAAGGGGCAAATTGCATGGGGCTCCTAAAACAGTAGAAAGGATGCTGGATTTTGCCTCTTCTCTAGATGTGTTAGTGATGAAATCTTTCTGAACCTGTTTCCTCATCTTTAAAATTAAGGATTTAGGCTCTATCATCTCTCTGCTCCTGTCTAGCACTAGATCTGTGATCCTAGAAATCCAATCTAGAGAAGAGATGTGTCGGCAGCTTTAAACAAATATATCAGTTAGCCAAGTCCTAAGGATTGCTGGGGTAAGAAGGTAGTGTCACCAGGGGGGTATCCAGTTGTGCCATATTACAAAATACTTTTCACTTAGAAACAAGTGATAATTTTTATTGATGTTATTTTGATTTTAGGAATAAAATAATAGCAAAGGAAGAAGACAGCCAGTATATAGGAAGTTAAATAAAAAAAAAAAAAAAAAAAAAAAAAAAAAAAAACAACAACAAACCACAAACCTTTTTTTTTTTTTTTTGTGGGGGGGGGTAGGGCTCTTAACCACAAAAAAGGAAAAAAAGTAATTGTTGATGTAAAAACCAAATATGTTTAAAGATTTTTCTCTATGTAATTTTTTTTTAAACTGAGATGTTTAAATTATAGTGCTTTACAAGGACTCTGCAGTGTTTTCCTTTAGTAATTCAAATAAAGCATATTTACTTTTAGAAATAAACCTTTTTTTGTAGCTACTTTGATTCAACAATGTTTGAAAATGTTATTAAGGTGGCTATTCAAATAGAAAATATCTCTTGCATTAATGCCCTATTGCTCACAAAAGTTAGCTTAAAGATATTGGGAAGATTTTGTTTACTAACATTTCAAGTAAGATTTGTTCACCACAATTCAGCAAAATCACTTGACTTTTGACTTTAGTTATTTGCTCATATTCATGAGTTTTCAGGGAACAGAATTTAAAAAGCCTCCCAAAGATACAGGGAAAAAATACCTTATTCTTTTAAAACCCTCTGGTTTAATCAGTTGATAACAATAGGCATCTTATAGAAACTATTGAATTCAAATATGATATTTGGATTGTCATACCCAGTTTTCTTTTTACTTTCATATGCCTAGACATCATTACTTGGTATGGTCATCTGTTATTTGCTGTGTAATCCATATTTTGTATCAAATGATACTATATATGTTATTTCATTTTTTAATCTTTCAAAGCACCGTGTGAATACATATATATGTACACACATACACATGCATATATCTTTACTGACATTTAATTAAAGTATTTATTAATCATCTATTCTGTGTAACAAGGTATTGTAAAAACTAATGATATATGAAGACAAAATATAAACTGCCCCTATCTGCAAGGTGCTTACATTCTGCTGGGAATGCAGTCACACAGCTTGTAAAGTGAGGCCAGATTTCACTTCTGTCCTCCTGACTTCAGGGCTGGTGCTCTATCCACTGCACCATCTAGCTGCCCTTGTTTTAAAATATATTTTGAGAACTATTTTCAATAGAACTCATTTCCTTTATAATCCTATGCATTTTATGTTATGCCTTTAAAACATTCCTAGAAGGAGAAAAGGAAATAAGCACTTAAGTGTTTACTCTATGCCAGGCACTATGATAAGTAGTGAGGATAAGCAAAAAGGAGACAGTCCCTGTCCTCAAGAAGCTTATTCTAATATGCTGAGAAGTCCCTGGCTTCAGCAGACTGCCAAAGAAGTCCACAACACATAAATACAAATAAGGTAAGAACCTCGGATCCAGTACAAGTACTTCATTTTTCACATCAGAAAGCGGTCTGAAGGATGAAGTGATGTCTGCAAAGTTGCATGCATCTGTGGGTACATCTGGAAATGTCTATTTAGTAGCATTATTCAGAAAAAAATCCTCAGATAAACTTGATTTCTTTAATTGTTGTTTCCCAATTACCTTATGCAAGCTAGATGTCAACCTTACAAAATACTATGCATAGAGAACCATAAAAATGGAAATGCTTTATTTCTGTATGAGGAGAGGTGAAATATTGCTCTATGTCATCCTTGAGTCTTTTACCTATGTGCAAACACACTTCTTCTCTTCTCACCCCCAGAGAACAGTAAGTGATCTAGTATGTCTGAGACATAACTTTCCCATGACATTTGTGCCATCATTGTAGTAACTGTAGCCATGTCACAGTTTTTCTGATGCTGTTAATTTCCTCATGGCTGTTGATCCTCAGTCAAATTTCTGGCAGTGGAGTTCACCATATTTTAAGAGCTGGAAGGGACCTAACAGATGATCAAGTTTTGAGACCCATAAAAGTAAAATTACTTATGTAAGGACAAACAGGCCTACATATTGCCAAGCTAAGGTGAGAACTCAGATTCTCAGACTCTAAATCTTAAGTTCTTTCCCATCATACACTGATGGCCTTCCCTCCTTTTGCGGCAAGGAACATTTGGTTTAAATCTATAAGGGATCTAGGGATTCCAGGGAGGAGACCAAGAAGGCAGTCTATGTTAAGGGGATGGGAAATAACAAATACACTCATTTTTTGATTCTGAACTTCCATTCTCAATTAATTCCAATGATGCTTTCCTGACTCTAACATAAAATATAAACTCCTTTGTTGATCTTTTAGAATCAGCTAGATGGGGCAGTGAATAGAGTTCTGGGACCTGGAGATAGGAAGACCTGAATTAATGTCTGGTCTTAGATATTAGCTGTGCGACTCTGGACAAGTTGCTTAATTTCTGTTTGCCTAAATAGGGGTAATAATTACATCTATCTTCTTTTTTTAATGGCACAGATAACATTTAATTTTGTTTCAATTTTAATACACTATCAATAGGCACGGAAGGAAGATATACTGCAATCTTTTTTTTTTTTTTTTTTTTTTGCTATTCTTTTTTTTTTAGTTAGACCTTTTTATTTTTCAAAACATATGCATGGACAATTCTTTAACATTAGCCCTTGCAAACCCTCCCTTGTGTTCCAATTTTCCCTCCCTTCCCCTATGCCCTCCCCTAGATGGCAAGTAGTCCAATATATATTAAACTTGATAGAAATATATAACATCTATCTTTTACAGTTGTGAATATCAAATAAGATAATAATTGTGAAGCTTTTAAAAATTTATTAAGGTAACTGGTACATATTAAATTCTATATAAATATTATTATTTTTATTACCTTCTACAACTTCTTATTCTATTCCAATCTGATTTTCCAGCCTCTTTGAATGTTACTACTTCCATTGCTCTGTGATCCAGTCCATCTAGCTTTCTCTTTGCTCTTACATTCAATAATATATTTTCATTCTTGGTGTCCTTATATAGTGGCTGTTCCACATACTTGGAATGATTTCCTTCCTTATTCCAAATTCATAGAATTCTTTTCTTCCTTTGAGGCATGGATTAATCACCATCTTAGAAATAGAACCTTTCCTTATCTAGTTCATGTATGTATATGTTTGTGTATATGTGCACATATGCATATGCCTATAGGCAAAATATAATATATTGTATTATATATTATGTATATGTATACATATGTGTATATTTACATGTTTACACATATAGAAATACATATCTCCTTTCTTTGTATGCTATTCCCAGGACTTAACAAGGTGCCTGCTATATCCCAAATGCTTATTAAATGTTTGTTGGTTGACTTCAAATTTGGGATTGTTTCATTTTTTGTTTATATTGCCAGTGCTTAGCACCTAGTAGGTATTAATGAATGTATTTTTTTTCTTTTTTGCTTGATTGAGTCACTTACTAGAAATGAAGTGTCAATTGGAGGAATATTAAATTATCCTGGGAAGTTAGACTGTAGCCAGATTGTGAAGGACTTTTAAAGTTTAATTCTTTGCTGAGGAAGACATAAGAATGATACAGTGTTTCACAGCTGACATTGGGATTCAATATGGGAAATGTAGGAAATAGAAGGTAGACGCTATGTATACAAGAGTCTTAAGGTATGCTCACAGAAAAGTGCACATCACCAAATGGACAACTGGAAGAATAATTCAACTACACAGGGATTACTGTTGACTTTACAGACTTCATTTTACCCCTGAATTATCTCGATGAGATAGAAATTGTTTTTGGAGTCAGAAGACCTGAATTTAAATCCTGGGTCAACAACCTTTGTGAACTGAGACAAGTCACTTAATTTCTCTATTTTTCACTTTCCATAAATTTAAAGATCTTTATGACCAAGATTGTTCTATTTTGACATGAACTCAGGAAGGTAATTTCATTTTTTTTTTGCTTACTTTTTTAAATCTGTGAAATAAGGAGGTTGGACTAAAATATTTTTTAGGTCTGTTCTATTTCCAACATCTTATGATTCCATAAAATTCAGCCTTTCAATTTTTTCCTAAGTAATGGAATGTAAGAAACTACCCCCATTTGGCAGATAAGGTAACTGAGGCCCAGTGAGATCTGATAAGACAACAGTAGACCTGAGATTCAAATTCAGATCCATTGCTGCTTCCATTATGTTACATTGCAGCTCAGTTTTTCTCTCAACTTCTTTCAATCTTCAGCTGAGGGGGATGGGGTTGATGATCTCTTAGGTCCCTTCCTACTCTAATTCCTATGAGGTCAGTGGACACGGCAAGGCTGCCAAGTAAGTGTATGTATAAAATGGTAGCCTTTGTGAGAAAATATGTGTGCATGGTGCCTGAGTTGTTTCTGTCGTGAATGGCTGCCTTCAGAACAACTTTGGTATTGAAAATACGTAAGGAGTGAAATGTAAGATCTGAGGAAATGTTGCCCATTTTTTCAGGGCCAGGAAAATCCTGACAGCACTCCAGGAAGAAATCACTTGCCAAAACATCAGCTTGAACAAGTGGTTCCATCCAGCTCAATTGTAACGCCACATAATTTATGCTGGAGTGGCTTTTGGAACAACAGAGAATGGCATGTGCCCATACTGAGGAGCATAAGATTGGAAATGTTGGTATTACCCTTATCTTCACTTCAAAGATTCTATTGCTTCAGATATTGAAAGCAATCAGGTAAGAATCTATTAGGATAATGACACTTTGCTACTGAGGAAAAAAATGCAGGAAATTTAAGGAAAAAAAAACAACAAAACTCTCTTTTTTCTTTTAGACTCTCCTAATGTCCAGAATCTTTATTCCATAAATAGAGAACAATTTGTTAATATTCATTTGCCAACCCTGAATCAAAATCTATTATTTATGAAGTATGTTTATTAAGCAACTAGGGACAGATAGATGATACAATGGATAGCGCTCTGGGGTTTGAGTCAAAAAGATAAGAGATGAAATCTAGATTCAAATATTTTACTAGCTGTGTGACCCTGAGCAAGTCACTTAGCCATATTTGCCTCGGTTCAGGCATCTGTGAAATGCACTGAAGAAGGAAATAGTCAACCATTCCAGTATTTTTGCTAAGAAAACCCCAAATGAAGTCACAAAGTGTGGGGCTCAATTGAAAAGCAACTAAACAACAAAGAAATTGTGAATATTTTTGTGCCTGTTCTATTTCACTTTGCATTAGTCCACATGTTTTCTTCTCATGATTCTCTAAATCCTTCCCATTTTTATGGTGCAAAAAATGTTCTATGACACTCATATCACAATCGGCCACTTTCTAACTAATAATTTATCTTCAAAAGTCTCTTATATGTATACGTCTTTAAATTAAAATATACATCTGTAAGGTAGATCCGGTGGAAACTCTATAGGTTTGAAAAGGAAAAAGTGTGAAATGTTATTTAATTGTGAATAATGGGGCAACACTTACATGAAATTAATCATCTGAGCACCAAATAAATTGTTCTAAATTCCTCAAGATTGGGATGGTTTAATCTTATTATGTTTCTTCTCAGTCCTAAAATTTTCATATCTGTGATAAATTTAATCACTACCTTCATCATCATAACTCACAGAAGCACCAGTTATTAATTTCAAGATCAACAGAAGACAGTTGCTGCCTTAAAGGAAAATTCTTATGAGGGCTGCAAATGTTCTAATAGGAATTACATTGTTTAGGGTTAAAGGATACAACACTCAAAGAGTCTGTCGTTTAGATCTGTGTCATAGACATGAATCTCAGAATAGCCTTAGACAGATTGTTTAACACCCAGGTTTTTCCCCTAGTGCATTCTGGTTTGTAAAATAAGGTTGATAATATCTCCCAGGCAATTTTATGTTGTCAGGCAAGGTTACTATTTACTTACATCCTTCAATGAAAGCCTTTTAGAATAAACATCTATAATTATGTTAATATTACTTGAAAATGAAGCTCAGTTAAATTTTTTTTAAGTTTTGATATGTCAAATAAAAAGGGAAATGATCATTACCTTGATTTTGGTTGTTTAAATGTTGTCTTATTTCTTTCATTTTTATTTATGAAAGAGTGAAGCAAACTCTGTTCTCCCAATTATTAATGAAAGATAGTATGTCGACTGGGTATTTCAACTATTGAAATTCCAGCTAGAAGAGAGATGTTAATGCTGACAGTCCCTGCAAAAACTACCTTGTATTTCCAAAGATAGCTGCCATATCAACATTCTGTGCAGATATTCCTGTGGAAGCTAGATCAGCTGCGAAAAAGGAAGTCCTTGCATTCCTTAAGAAAAATAAAATTAACTACCTAGAAAATTTGTCAGGTGGAGCATTGATTTCACCATTCTTACTTTGAACTAAGACACTCAGCAAAACTGGCAATCAACAATTATCAGTTAATGAGTGAGATACCCAAGTGTTCTGCTTCCCAATGACAAAAACTTGTGTTCTGGCTGACTAGATGGAAATGTTGCTTTTAATATATCAATTCAACAGTTAACTGATATACTTTGGGTTTCACTATAGAAAGCACTAGATGCCAGCATTTATCTTAAAAGACCTGGGAGGAGAATCCATTATAAAAGGGGCAAGAAACCATCTAGAGTTGAGTTTGGAATCTCTTTCTCTTCTCAGAAAGCCTTTTATCTCCTTTTACATCTATGTACTTTTTTTCTTCTGCGCTCAGGCTGTGCTGAATGCTAATACTATAATACAGTCTACAATTTTCAGTGTATTTGCTGTGGATTTCAAATGTTTTCTATAGATTCTGAGTTCTTGAGGAATTTTTCCTAACCAAATTGCATGGAATATTTTGGTATATCTATGGGTTCTGGACACTAATTGTTTGTAAAGAAATACTGGAATCATAATGTGATGGTCTAAAGGTTTCTCAGCTGTTTCTCTCTATGAAAAATAGGTAATGGAATATTTTGCACGTGACAAGTCCATATTTTATAGGCAGCACATCAGTGTTGTGTAAATTTTATGAACAACTTCTATTATCTTTGAAACCACAGAAGCAACAAACAGTTATAATTATAGCCTGAAGAAGCTATAGTGTTTCAAATCTGCCTACAGTAGTGGTATTACAAGGAAAATGTTTTGTGTGCCTGCAGCTCTCACTGTGCTTAGTGACATCACAATTATACTACACTTTAACTGAAACTTCTGTCCTTAAACAGAAACAGCTTGTCTAAAACCTGAGGTTGTTTTTTTTTATCCTTCAAAATTCTTTGATTCTTCACCAAATAAAAGGGGTAGGAATGGTAAATATTGTACTTTACTCCTTTCTTTGTTACTATGTGGCTGCCTTTGCGATTAGTAAGTTATAGGTATTCTCTGGAGTGCCACATGGGGAATGAATGTACATTATTTAGAATTTCTTTATATGCATCTGCTACTTGTCAACTCATGATCTTCTGATCCTTGAAGATTTGACAACCCTATGATTTGCTATAATGGAATTACGAAAAGTTATCAACAAAGGCATTGCCACGCAAGAATGCAAAGTAACTCCTCAGATGTTTAGAGGAAAATCAACTTCAAAAGGGAATGAGAGATCTCAAAGAAATACCTACCTCTTGCACATTTTGGGTTTGGGATGCAACTCTGTATGGTTTTCATTGTGATCAGTGGGGGTAGACCTGTATACTTCAACTTTAACTTTTTTTTTTAATTGGTATTTATTTTCTCATAGTTATTCATCAACAACTCACTTGATTTTCTCTAAGAGTAGATTGCATCTCAGTAGACACAGCAGGCTGTTTGCTTAGCTTTTTAAAAAAATATAATTTTAAAACAATATATTTTAGGTCAATACTTAAACAAACAAACAAAAAACTTCTCTATTTATGAGTTGGGCACAGAATTGAACAGGTAGAGTATAATGGGCTAGGTTGCATAAGGGAAATTGCAGAGCTCCTTAATTACCCCAAACTTTTCTCTAAAATGAAGGCTCACTTTAAAAAATACAAATATTTTGTCCATGTTGTATGGCTGTTAGTTGCAGAATGCTTTATTTTCCATAGAATAAAAATTAGGTAAAGCTAAATGGACTAACTCATGGTAGGTGTGAGCAGGCTATAATGCATACATTAATAGAGATAATATTTCCACTCTCTTTCCACAAATCTCCTGCACCCCTTGGAGCCTATGTTGAATTGAAGTTAATTTTTCTAATTGTCTCTGGGGACAAATTTGCTCAGTGCTGAAGGACTTTGGAATGACAAAAATTCTTTGGTCATCTTCTTCTCATCCCCTCATAGTAGGAGGGGGAAAAGGAAGTCTGTATTAAAGAGGATTGGTGCCTGAACCCAAAAGAATAGTCCATTAAGTAGACTTCAAAAAGAAAAACTAGCTTCTGTCACTAGCTCTGTGCCCATCGAATGTGCAAGCTTTTCTTGTACTTCTTATGCAGCCATGGTTTGAACTCATGACCTTGGACCCCTGTTTTCTTCTACTTGTATTTCATTCTGTGAGAAAAGGTGAACAAAAAGTGATTTTCAGATGGAGTTTTCTGGATTATCCCTAGAGTTCAAAAGCTCCTGAGTCCCAAAATTAGAACTGACTAAAAATAGAAAAAAATTGTTTGCAACTACATTTTTTTTTCAGAGAAAAATGATCACTGAGAGGAGAACGTCCTGGCTTGTTAGAAGACATAGATTTTGAGGGAGTTGTTTGGATCGTGCAGAACCGAGGTGAAATGCTTATTTAGTACTACATCCTACTTAATATGCTTTGTTTCAAGTATCAACAATATGGATTATTGTTTCATATTTTAAGTCTTTATCAATGCATTCTTACAAGGTTTGTGTGTGTTTTAAGAGTGTGTGTGTGTGTGTGTGTGTGTGTGTGTGTGTGTGTGTGTGTGTGTATAAAACCACCTGATACTTGGTACAAAGAAAATTTTTCTCCTCCCTTTTAGGAACAATTTAGACATGACAATAAGCTTTCTCTAGGTAATTTTCCCCCTACCCTACCCCACTAGAATTTCAAGGGGAGAATAAAAGAAACTGAAAGAGCTTAATCCCACTCTTTGGAAGCAAGGTTCCCTCAAGAATGAACACAATCCATGTGAGGCCAGAACTGGGACTTCTTAGAGGATATGCCTACCTTGGTAGCCCAGTAAATAGAGTGTTAAGCCTGGAGTCAGGAAGACCTGAGTTCAACTACATCTTCAGATACCAGATATGTGACTCCAGGCAAGTCATTTCTGATTTAATTTTTCTCAACTATAAAATGAGGTTAATAATAGCACCTACAATGTATTGTGATAGTGTGAGGATAAATTGCTCTATTACTTAGAGGTAGATATAGGGAGGGAAGCATCTTAGAGACAAATTGAAGAGACTCCCAGGGGTTGGGCAGAGTACTTACCAGGGTGGTTGTTTTGCCAACAAATTTGTAATAATTTGTGTGCTGTTATATACTTAGGTATAGAATGAAATGTTTATAAACTTTATTCTTTTTTTTTTTATAAAATATGAACATTAACTTTATAATCTTAATGAGTTCATATTCAGTATTAGATTGGAGGTCAGGAAGTACCTGTGTTCACTACCTCCAATTGTTTTTAGCTGTATGACTAGAGGCAAGTCACTTTATCTTTCTGAGCTTGTAAAATGATTCTAATATCTGTGGTTTTATTAACTAACAAAGTTGTTGTGGGGATCAAGTGGGATAATATTTGTAAAATGATTTGTTAACCCTAAGGCACTATATAAATGATAGTAGTTATTATGAGTTTTCAAAGGTAGTGACTAGTGGCTCTAAAATAACACCTCAGATTTTATGTAGCTATTACTTTCCTTCCTCATCTGAATTTACTTCTTTCAAATATTCTTAAGTTATTCCTTCCATTATTTTAGTGTGAATTTTATCCACCCACACAACACATCCTAGTAAACTGACCCAAGGTAACCATCATTAATATAACAGAAGGGAGATTTCTAAATGTGCCAGTCACATCCCATTGAACATTTAGACAAACTTATGTTTGTTAAATGTGGAAGAGGGGTGTGCCATAACTCTGCTTCAATAATTGCAAAGTGCCTGGGATTCATGATTGAATGAATCAATTAGAGGTATGAACTAGGTGTGAACGTGGCCTAGATATCTCTGTTGAATTAATCAATCAAAGGCATTAAATTAAGTTCAGTCAGTGTTGTTAATCAAGTGGGAAGGATGCTTATGATCATAGTGAGATGAAATGAGATAGGATGTGTATGGGACCAGCCTTTGTCCCATGACCCATGACTTGGTGACTCATAGGTCTCCTATAAAGAAGCAAGCTAGTTTCAAACCTGGTAATTGCAAGGGCAATTCCAGTCAAGTACCTGAAAGAGAATTGCTCTGATAGGGGAGGAGAGCCTCTGTCTCTTCCAACCTTCCTCTTCCTCCCCCCCCCTCCCCTTTAAACAGTGGGGAATAAACTTTGAAAGGTCTGGTCATCAATGTCTTAGTAATATCACCAGAACATTAAGACTGGCATCAATGTCTGCAATGGGAGCTGAGAACAAACTAGATAAATTGAGAAAACACAGTCTCAGGGCTCTACAAGGAGCCCAGTGGAAACTGTACCTGGGCAGAACTTCTGAGACTCCATAAAAGGTGAAATGAACTATAAGCAAACAGCTGTGAATCACCCGTTTGCTATATATCCTTTCTGAGTTTGAGTCTACTTTTCCCAGAACTCTGCATGTCTTTATGGGAGAATGTGTCATAAACCTTTTGAGAGATGTTTATACCAACTGTTCTTAACCATACCATAAAAAAGCCCCTATTTTTAAAAAACAACAACTTTCTTTCTTGCTTATTGATGTTAATTTGTCATCTGGTGGGATTTTGTGAGTTAGAGTTCCAGGGAACCACTCTGAATCCCTTAGGATTTATCCCTAGAAACTCTAGGCAGGGGTCCTCAAATTGCGGCCCACAGGCCAGATGCAGCTGCTGAGGACGCTTATATGGCTCTCTAGGTTATGGCAAAATCAGACAGAAAGTGACATTTGACCTAAACTTGCGTTAGCAATGCACACTTCCGGCACTGGGCTGAGACAGCAGAGACAGAGTGTGAGGCTCTCCAACAGTCTGAGGGACAGTGAACTGGCCCCCTATTTAAAAAGTTTGAGGAACACTGCTCTAGGGTATCTCTAGTAGCCATCTTCTGGAAAGCCAACCTGTGGCAATTGGAAGTTGAGATAATAATCTCAGAACATGTACTACAAATGGATGAGGTAATTTTAAAAAGTCTATTAAAGAAACAAGGATTGCCTTGCTTTAAGATTTTTTTTTTCTTTGTTCTAAGCTACAACTGGGGGAAAATTCTCATCTTTATATATGTTAGGTTGTTTCTCACCTTTATCACAGGATTATTAAAGGGAGACACAAAGACATCTCTAGCATCTTCTCTCTCTACCTTTCTTCAAGGGAGACTTTAGGTTCACCTAGGAAAGGAAACAGAAGTGCAGGGTCCAGAGGCCACCATTTTTCTCCTCTCAGAGAGAGGGAATGCTGGAATAGAATTATAACTATCAGTTGCACTAAACATTATTAGTCTAGAGAATGTGATTGTTTAAGCTAGACTTCGGATTTCTTTTCATTAAAGAGGAAGGAGAACCCTCATTTCCTTCCTCCCAAAATTCTAGTTCCACAATGAATACACATAGCTGACAGCAAAGAAAACTATTCAAGAAAATGGTAAAACAGAAGTCAGAGAAAATACATAGAATAATATATACTGGATAATATAGAGTGAAGGAGCTTTCTCATTGGGAAAGAGAAAGCTCAACCAAAAGAGAATCCCTGATCTCACCCAATGGGATGATCCCCAAAATCTATAGTATATTAAGGTGTGGATGGATATATGATGGACACTGCTTACTCCTCTTATGTCAGTTTCTTTCAGTCATCCTCCTTTCAACAACCTAAAGTGTGATTTGTGCTTTGTCACTGTTCATTTTTTCCCTTGAAGTTAGCAATAGGAAATGCCCAAAGCTACTGAAGACTCTCTCTCTCTCTCATGAGACTCCAGAGCTTGAACAGTCTAAATCTCTCCTCTTTGACATCTTACATGCTCCATATTATGTCTTATTCATGCTCAAGGCATTTACTTGGCTTACTAGTAATGCTTTAAAATTTTGCAAAGCATTCTCCACACAACCCTGTGAAAGTAGGTATTGCCTGTCCCATTTACAAAATTGAGGAACTTGGGGCTCAGGCTGAGATCCATTTTTCAAGGTCACACAGCTACCATGTGTCAGCCCCACCATTCAAACCCAAGTTTCCTGACTTCAAATTAAGTCCCCTTTCCATTAAACTGCATCATCTTGCCTCTCCTGTTATCTTAAGATTTATATTACTCTTATTTTTTTTCATAGATGTGTCTTATAATTCTAGGAAAAGGAGTTTGACCATATTTGGGACTGAGTATTTTAAAGTTTTATCTGTCATTAAAAAAAAAAAAGCCTAGGGAATCATCAAAGCAAACAAACATTAACCGTCTGTAATTAATAACATTTTGGCAAATTTCCTTTTATACGTTACATTTCTTTTACCATATACTTTTTTATGCTGAAAATTGTTCTGAATATTAATTGTGGTGTTGGGCTTTTTTTTGGACAGTATTTTGTTTGCTTGAAATATATTCTTATGCATATATGTGACGTATATTAAAAATAAAATGTGTCAAGCTCATTTTTAAAGGAGGAAGTTTGACTGAAAAGTGAGAGGATAGAAAGTTACATTCCATGAAGAAGAAAAATGGTATGTGGGATGACTTGGAAGTAGAGCAGAAAAAGATGTGAATGGGGACAGGAAATGCCCTGCACATAAATAAAAATATTTGTACAAAAATAAATATATCATCATTTCTCTGTGAATGATTTCTCATGTGGAGACAGGATAAAGTTTTTGGATTTTTTTAAAACCACAATTCCATATGGTAATCAGAACTCTTAAAGGATTAGTCTTAAAAACTGAGAGAAGGGACAAACTTATGAAATCTTTACATCTATGATTTCCAATTTCTTTTCAATTCTCAGTCTTAGAAATAGTCACTTTGAAATGTATTCTTTTTGTAATGCTCCTTTGAAATGATGTCTTAAATTGTGTCTAGATAACAGTGATAATCTCTATGACAGAAAAGAATGGTGGTGTGGGGACAACTGAATTACTAACCTGTTTTTGTTTATTTCTTTATAGATTACCTTTTGAACACAGTACAAGCCAATGTTTTCATTCCTGATTCAGTTCCCAAACCACTTCCCTTTCTCTTTGTTCTTTTATTAGAATATAAATATTTTTATATAGTGTCATAAGTGGATTGTCCTATTCATTTCCAAACCCTGCAGCATCATATCAAACAATAGGCAGAGGTACTGATTATGGCTCAGATAATGTAGTTGTTAATGATCAAGTTGATGTTAAAAGCCATCACTAATCATTGACATAATTCTTAGAACATTATACTGTAGAAGTGCACCTTTTGTGTGGCAACAGAATGACAAAATTGAAATGTTAAAAGTTGAGTGTCTGAATAATAGCCTGTGAAATCATTTAGACAAGAGCATTGTTGCTGCCATTGTAAAAAGACTAGAGAGTGACAGAATGAGACAAAAACAAAACGGAGAAACACCACAATGTCTCTCCTTTCAGGTTTGAAGGGAGATGTAAGGTAAAGAGGATTCCTATTTGTCTGTTTCCTCTCTCTCTTCTTGGAGGGTCTTCGCCTAACAAGAGAGCACCCTCCTCTGGCAGCTTGCCAAAACACGAAAGCCTGTCTCATCTTCAGATTGGCAAGTACACAGCGAGCTATGTGGGGAGGAGGATGGTTACCGAGCCCTGACTGGAAAGCTTTGCCCCACTACAATTTTGACTGAGCAGAAGTGAACCTTCATTGCTTACGCGTTGTCTTCTTTCTCCAAGCTTCTGGCACAGGTCTTTGAAGTCACGAGACCTGAGAACTGGAAATAGTTATCACAAAATCACTTCACAAAGGTAGACCTTTGCCAGCTCTCTTTGGTGCTTCAGAAAGACAGCTTTGTTGTGTCACATTGGATTATAGACTTAGAACTGGAAGCTGTCTTAGAGGTCACCTTGCCTAACTTGCTCATCTTATAAAAAAAAAAGAAACTAAGGCTGGTAATTTCTTGTCCAAGGTCAGACAAGGAAGAAGAAAAGAATTGGAATTCAAGCCCAGGCCTTTGACTCCAAATTCAATATTCGTTCCACTGTACCATCTAGCCTCTCAAAATGTTGCTCTTGGGTAACACCAGGTCTTCTTAAAATTTTTGCTCAAGAAATTTTATATAGATATAGAAAATAGGACAAATGAAATATTTTATGGTAATCTTGCCCTCTCTTTTTTATTTATTAAAGCTTTTTATTTTCAAAACATATGCATAGATAATTTTCAAAATTCGCCCTTGCAAAACCTTGTGTTCCAAATATATTCCCTCCTTTCCCCCCACCCCTTCTCCTAGATGGCAAGTAATCCAATACTTTCATAATCATCATGCTGCACAAGAAAAATCAGATTAAAAAGAAAAGAAGTTAGAAAGAAAACAAAATTCAAGCAAACAACAAAATAAGTGAAAATATAATGTTGTGATCCACATTTAGTCCCCAATCTTCTCTCTGGGTGCAGATGGCTCTTTTCATCACAAGATCATTGGAACTGGCCTGAGTTACTTCACTGTACAAATCAAATATTTGCTGATAACAAATAATAATTTCATGACTCCTACATCCAGTTACATGACTCCATATGGGGTTGCAATTCATAATTCAAGAATTTTAGGTTAGACTATTAATTCCTGTTATTAATGATTGATCTGAAGGCAGGCATTAGTGAGGTATATGATAAAGTAAAGGGAGAGCATAGTGGAGATAATAATAGGGAAGAGAAGGAAGTGCTTGCCTGGTTAGCTCACTTGGATAGTGCTTGCTCAGACTTTTGGAGCCAAAATAATGCATTTAATCTGGATGTTTTGAGTTTGGGGAAGAGAAGGTGCAAAGAAAGGACATGATAATCTTTAAGCACTTGAAGGGCCATCATATGGAAGAGAAATTAGTCTTGATTTGTTGATCACAGCAGAACAAGCAATACTAAGGGAAAGTTGCAAAAAATACAAATTTAGACTTGATATCAGAAAAAAAATGTTTTTAGTTATTAAGCTAAGTGGGCTGTATCTCTTAACTTAAGGCTTAACTCAAGTAGCACCTCATTTGAGTGGTAATCTTCTCTACCTAGTATCTAGGACCTAAGTATTACTTTCATGATCATAAATTTGTTATGTACATATCTTGCATTTACTTTTCTATGGATATATATATATATATATATATATATATATATATATATATATTTCTGCTGACAAATATTGTCATTTTCCCTATTCTATAGATATTCAACTTTGATATCTATATCTACATCTACATCTACATCTATGTCTATGTCTATGTTTATGTCTATGTCTATATCTATATCTATCCCCTTCTCTCATTGACAAAGCCAACCTGTTGCCTGGAATTTTGTAATAACCTGTCTGCCTGGTCCAATTCAAGTCTCTCCATTTTTTTCATCTATCCTCAGCTTAGCTGCTTAAGTGATTTTTGATAAGGCACTGTTCCAATATCATCATTTTTCCTGCTCAGTGAACCCCAATTGTCCCCCTTTTAACTCAGATAGAAATTTCTCTGCCTTCTAAATTCTCTGCTTAACCTAACCCCTTAATACCTTTCTGGCATTCTTATACTTTCTCCCCTCCATGTCCAGCACAGTGCAAGTACAAACCTATAGATATGCAGATTTTATACATAAAATGGTCATACAATGCTTGCAGGTGTTCAACAACTGTATAGAGAAGATGTAAACAAAAATATTACTGTAGAATTGATGGTGCATATTGATAAATTGCTTTCCTCACAATAAACCTAAGGGGGAGAGGTAAGGTTCTTCACCTGATTCTTAATTTTGAAGGAATCTCATGGATAGATTTCAGGAAGCTTGTGAACTTAGATGGGAAAAAAATAAAATTCATTTCTAGTAACCTTTAGTTGAAATTTAGTGTTTCCTTCAGTTATTGAAGCATTATTTTGGAAGGGGGTCCTTAGGTTTCATCAGATTGCCAAAAGGGCCCTTTTATACAAATGGTTGAGAATGCCTACCTTGGGAGAAAGATCCAGGAATTATTGTAGGAATTATACAGAAAGTTAAGGTTTGATACAAGGAAAATTTCCCAATAGAAATATACCAAGGGGATACGAACCATCAAGTTATAAGTCATCAAGAAGAGGTTATGGCAGCCCTAGGTGCCCCTTGCTCTTGGGCTCCTCAAAGCAACTTTAGGTACTTGGTACTTGCAGATATGTTGCATAATATTTTGTTCAATTTTTAAACTTTAAATATATTTAATTTTAATATTCATTAAGAAAAATTTGAGTTCTAAATTCTCTTCCTCATATTGCCCTATCTATGCAGAAGGCAAACATCATACATGTGGAATCATGCAAAACAAATTTTCATATTAGCAGTGTTGTTAAAGAAAAAAAGGCAAGAAAAATAAAATGAAAAAAAAAAGTATGTTTCAATCTGTACTCGGAGTTCATTAGTTCTTTCTCTGGAAGTGGAGAGCATTTTTTAATCATAGGTCACTTTCTTTATCAAAGCAGGTAAGTCACAGTTGATCAAAATTGTAATGTTGCTGTTACTGAGTATGATGTTCTGGTTCTGCTCATTTAACTTTGCATGAATTCATATAAATCTCACTTTGCATGAGTTTATAAATCTTCCCAGGTTTTTCTGAATATCTAAATCCCAAGCCCATCATTTTTTTTATACTATAATAATCTTCCTAATCATACCATAACTTGTTCAGCCATTAGGGTATCTTCTCATTTTCCAATTTTTTGTCACCTCCAAAAGAGCTACTATAAAATTTTTGTATAAAGAAGTCCTAGTCTTTTCTTTTCTTTTCTTTTCTTTTCTTTTCTTTTCTTTTCTTTTCTTTTCTTTTCTTTTCTTTTCTTTTCTTTTCTTTTCTTTCCTTTTCTTTTCTTTTCTTTTCTTTTCTTTTCTTTTCTTTTCTTTTCTTTTCTTTTCTTTTCTTTTCTTTTCTTTTCTTTTCTTTCCTTTCCTTTCCTTTCCTTTCCTTTCCTTTCCTTTCCTTTCCTTTCCTTTCCTTTCCTTTCCTTTCCTTTCCTTTCCTTTCCTTTCCTTTCCTTTCCTTTTCTTTTCTTTTCTTTTCTTTTCTTTTCTTTTCTTTTCTTTTCTTTTCTTTTCTTTTCTTTTCTTTTCTTTTCTTTTCTTTTCTTTTCTTTTCTTTTCTTTTCTTTTCTTTTCTTCCATCTCTTTTGAATACATCCCAAGAAGTGCTATTGCTGGATCAAAGGATATGCATAGTTTTTTATATCTCTTTGAACATAGTTCCAAATAGTTCAACAGAATGGTTAGGTCAGTTCACAACTCCACCAACCATGCTTTAGTATACCTATTTGTCCACACCCCCTCTAACATTTATCATTTTCTTTTCCTATCATGTTAGCCAATCTGATAAGTGTGAGTATATATCAGAGATAGTTCGTGAAGCAAGATCTTTGAGGCCATTTATTTAATTTAACATGCCTCCAGTACATCCTTTGCAGTTGTTATTGGACACAAAGAAACTGAATTGCTAAAGATATATTAAAATCAGATCTACTTATTGCTAATGAATTCGGGTAAATAGCTTCTTTTCTGAATCTAGGTTATGTTTTTATAAAAAATATTATTAATTGTTTTATTTTTTTTGGTTATACATGTATATTAACTTTTTAAATACATATTTCTTTATGAATCATGTTGGGAGAGAAAAATCAGGACAAAAAGGGAAAACCATGAGAGAGAAAAAAATAGAAAAAAAGTACACATAGCATGTGTTGATTTACATTCAATCTCCACAGTTCTCTTTCTGGATGCAGATGGCGTTTTCTATGCAAAGTTTATTGGGATTGCCTTGGATCAACGAACTGCTGACAAAACCAAATCTCTCAGAGTTGCTCATTGCACAATCTCACTGTTACTGTGAATGAAATGTTTGTTTATTTATTTATTTATTCATCCATTTATCTATTCATTCATTCATTTATTTATACATTCATTCATTTATTCATTTATTTATTTATCTATCTATCTATTTATTTATTTATTTATTTATTTATTGAGGCACACAACTTGGAGCATCTCTTATATCTCAAGAATATAGCAAGATCAAATGAATTTTTTTTCCTGGTGTACAGGAGATCAGAACAATTGTGTTTAAATGATTATGTACACATACCTCACTATATCAATATTTTTGTTGCTTGAGAACTCCCTCTATCAACCTAAATGGTCACCTTTAAGTGACTTCCATTTTAGAGGGGTCAAATGAGTTGCTCACCATCAAAGAGCTAGTAAATACTCTAATTTTAACCCAGTTTTTCCTGCTTCCATTTTCAGTCCTAGATGTATTTGCTAGTTTAGCTGCCTGGGTTTCAGAGAAGTTGGGTTCAGAGAAGTCAAGCAAGTTGCTTGACTGGAAGAGGTTAAGTGAATTGTCTGTGGGCAGAGGCAGGAACTGAATCCAAGTCTTTCTGATAACACTGACTGCATCCACTTTCCCGGTTCTGTGATTACATACTAGAGAATCTTGCTTTGAAGAGAAGCCAAAGCTTGAATTTGTAAGTCATGCTTAAGTAAAGGTAATATGAGTAGGTATTGTAGAGTTATAAGAAGGGAGTTAAAAGTGGGGCAAATGGAATCAAAAAAGGGACCCCCTGAGAAATTGAATATAGAACCCTGTCCCCCTCCCACTGCCAACATTTAGACCTATCCATATGAGCTTCTGAACTATGGTTCACCCAACACTAATTCGAATGTCTGTGGGAAATCCAGACATACAGTTGCTTGCTCCCAAAGAGTTACATTAGGATCTGATCCAGTCACTGCTAATGTATCAGGGGGATGCATTGGCAGTAAACAGATCTACTCCTAATATAACTTGAGGGGGAAGCTTAGTGCATTAGCTTTGCCATTTGAATTTTTTTTGTTTGAAAAAGCACATGGATTATTTGTAGTTCACCCACTAAAGCTAAGGGGCTCTAATAAGACCATATACATTATATGGCTCAAAGGATTTTATTGAAATAATATCTGAGTCTGCTAGCTCTAACAACATTCCATGTGGATCTATGAATGTCTTACAAAGCATATAGAAAGGCTGCACAGAATGGAATTTTATATCTCATTCCTGGGTATTAGGGCAACATTACTAGGAGGAGAAGGAAGACCAAAAAAAAAGTAATTGTGGCTTTTGATATTTATCAACTCTTCTCAAAATTATTGATCTAAACCAGTAGATGATTGAGGTAGATATATTCACTCTAAATTCTAAAGAGCAACAGTGGCTTTGGAATCAAAGATTTGTCTCATTTCTGTCCCTTTGAACCAAGAGGTCTCAAATTCATCAGTGAATTGGGGGGTTGCCTACCATAAGCGTGTGAAGACTTTCCTCAATAGAATAGGCAACTGAGAACAGTTTATTTCAGTGAGCATGAAGGTGGCTAAAGCAGGTGCTGTGGAACACTTAGAGCTTGATCGGACATCATAGATGCTAAGGTCATTCACAGAATCGTGGGCCATGTCCCACTGTCCTGACTTTTGGCTTGATTCCAGACTTAAGACTCTGGAAGAGAAAGTAAGACTGATGTCTTTGTGCAACTCTGCCTCATTTAAATCCAATTCACACACAGATCAAAGCACCACCCCATGATGTCATTGTCCTCTTTGAAATGGAAGAACCTCTCTTGGTCTCAGTTTCCTCCTCTGTAAATTAAGAGGATTGGGCTAGATCAGAGGTATCCAACAAGTGGTCTGTGGTTGCATACAACCTATAACACTCCTGGGTGTGGCCTGAACCAGAATAAAATGTAATTCAAAAACATTTAAGAGAATAAATAAAAATGCAAAAACATTTTTTTAAAACTAAGTCAATATGCAGCCCACAGGGATCCTTATGTGGGGTTTGGTGACTTCTCTTTTTGAATTTAAAAGCACTGGATTGGAAGCTTCTCAATTCTTCCTTAAGCTCTAAATTTGTGATCCCAAATACATTTAAATGTTTGTCAATCACATTTACTCATTCACTGAGAGTTTATACCCCTTTTCTTATATATTGGCAAAGCAGGCTAAGGCTTGCTTCTGTATGTATATATGTGGCTTCTGGTGCTTACAATTAATAGAAATTATGCAGTTACCCAGGTTGTCATAACTGGAGGCTTGTCTGAATTATTTGTTGACTTGGTTTTTATAGTAGTTTTCTTTGAAGAGTTCAAGTTCAGATGGTTAACTTTTCTAAAGACTCATCTGGTATACTCATACCCAGACACTTGTGGCCATCTCCCTTCCTTCCTGCCCTGCCACGTAGGTGATTTGTATGCCTCTCTGTTTCAGCAATGTGGTTGTCTCCCTTTTCATGATGAGAAATCACTGACCCTATTCACTGCAGTTCAAAATTTTAAAAAACTTTCCAAAGGTCTGCCCCAGTTTCCCCTCTTTTTTTTTTTTCTTGTCCTGACCCAGAATTCCCCTCTACGTAATCTCATCCCTGTCAAAGAACCTTCTTCATTGCAGCTGTCCCTTCCATTTACACATCTCACTTGAAATTTCATTTTAAATCTCTGGTCTCTGCCTACACTTCTTACTCATTTTTCCCTCTGCTACCATTTATTTAACTTTATAGTGACATTTTTCTAACTCCATAAAGCCTTTTGAGGTAACAGTCTCTATGAAATACACATGAGTCTATTGTGTTATTTTTCCAAAGGAGAGCATAGCCAGAAGGGAACAGTGGGGAATTGTTTTCTTCCCAAAACAACAAAATAAATAGCAAAATCACAGACTATTAGATCTAGAAAGGAACCATAAACTGTGTCCAAGTCAACATTTACCTTTTAGACACATGGAAACTGAGGTTCAGAGATATAAAGGAAATTATTCAAAACTCCTCAGGTAGCTGGTGGCTGAATCATGACTAGTACACTCGTACACACTGCAGTGTGGCCAGAGTTAGTAGAAATTAGTATAGAAGTTCATGACATGCTTGAGTCCTGCCTCTATCTACTTAAAATTCAGTTTCACATAGAAAGTACTGGGCACAAATTCTAGGCTAAGTAGTTATTGCTTTGGTAATTTTTTGTTTTTGTTTTTGTTTTTTTACCTGGAAATACCTAGTGACCAATTTTGAGAGCTTTTAAATTATGCTAGATTAGGCAGATTTATAGCAGTGGAATTTTGTCAGAGTTAAACAGTTGTTCTTCTCAATATACAGGTGCAGGAGTTGCAGGTGCAAGAAATTATCCAGTCAAGGTCCTTGGAGAACAAGGCCTTCAACATATCTCATTACCCCCTGGAAAAATGAAGCATGTCAGTTCTATTCCAGAGGAACATCACTTAAAATGATTCTTGCAAGGGAGAGTAATTTTAAACCTAAACAGAGTTATCTTTTTGATCTAGGTACTCTTGATAAAATGGTCCAAGGAAATGAATTATTTTAATTGATAAAAATAGAGGACATCTTGGTGAATTGGAAAGGCTGCTGACTCATGAAGTCAGATGATCTGAATTCAAATCTTGCTTCTGATACTTATTGCCAGTCTGACTTTGGATACCAGTCCTTTGACCTCCTTTGATCTTAGTTTTCTCAACTGCAAAATGTGGGAGTTGGACTAGATGTCTTCTGAGAATTTTTTTATCTTTAGATCTATGCACTCTATTTCCCCCCTAATTGGACTATGTCCATTCAACTTTACAATTCCAAGGAATTATCTGAGAATCCTATTGAATCAGTGCCATACAGTGCCAAAGATAGGTCATCACACTTAAGAAGGTAATACACAGAATGCTTGGATAGGTCAATATTTATTTGCAAACTCATGCCCTTGATTCCCAATTCTTCTTATAGGAAGGGTAGCCCATTTTTTGACCTTTGCAGCCTGTTGCAAAGTCATTGCTAAAGCTATTATTTCAGTAGCTTGAGGTAGAATAATGTTCAACTCAGCTTCCTGGAGCTACATTTGAAATGCAATTAATTGATTGCTGTTAGTTGTCAATTAACATTTATTATCAATTAGTTCATCAAATTGATTAGTTGGCAGGACCTTAAAGCCTAAATGCACTCCTTTCCATTATAAATATGTCTATAAGAGTAAAAGCTACTCACTAATTGATGTCAAACTGGAATTGCTTATATCGTCTTCAGTCTTGTGCCCACTGCATTTTAAAATCTATATCAAATGTACTTGGTGGAAAAAATTATATAGAGTTCACACTTTAAAAAAAATTGTACACTGTCGTCCCTTTGCATCGTTATCTTTTTGTTTTTGTTTTTGTTCAATTATAAGATACCAGCTTGAAAGTTTTCTTTAGTGAGAAAAGTGATGTTTTATGAGGCTTGCTATCTTTTTTTTTTTTTTACATTTAGACTTTTAGAGTAAGTTTGCAATATTTTGTAGCCTCTGTGCACTTATCAGAGTTTTGAATATTTCAAAAACATTCTTTTGTGGAGCAACTCATGGTACAAAGGATGATAGAGTTTCAACACATTTCTTGGGGAGGGCTCAATGACTAAATGTGGCAAATGGGTGTCCATTCTCTTGAAAGATGTATACACTCTATTCATTTTATTTCAGAACTTTCTAATTTTTCTATCTAGAATTAATTTCTGATAAAAATAACAGATATGTATCTCTTTCTTGTTTGTTCAGAGAAAATAGCACCCCAAATGAATCTGTTTTTTTTTCAAAAGGAGGTGGTGATGGTAAAAAACAAACAAACAAACAAAAAAACCCAAACCCTTAGTCATAGATATTTATGCAATATTCATTCAGATGGCTAGGATAGCTTATTTTCTCTATCATTCCATTTTGGATTGAACAGAGGAATCAAACTACAAAATACAGTCTCCTTGCATTTATTAGAATATAACAAAATAACTGCAAGGGTTTATTCATTTTTATTGCATTTGTGCAATAAAATTATTCCTTCTCTCCCCCCCTCAACAAAACAAAACAAAACAAAAAACAAAACCAAAAAAACCTGTGACCTAAATATGGCTGAAAGACACAACATGTGACCTGCTTAGTGCTGCCTGTCAGGGCCTGGAGCCACAGCAGGAACTCTATTAGTGGGAACAGCACAGATGCTACCAGATGGCCAACATATTGTCCAGAGATGACCCATGTATAATTGCAGAAAGTTCAATACATTCAGGTTTTGAATTTAATTGCATTGACCATCTTACCTACTGATGCTGCATGATTTAGTTTATTTAAGGTGGAAACTTTTGAGAGAGAGAAAGAGAGAGGGAGAATTCCTCATCCTAGAGTTTTTCTGGCTTGTTTCAAATACTAAATGTAACATGCCCAGAGGCATTATTGCAGATGTGCCAATCTACCTTAGCTACCAACTTGTGACATTTTGCTTGACCACAGTTCATCTGAATGAAACTCTTCATTTTCAGCGATCAGTTACACAAACTGTATTTCCTAACATGAATTTTATTTGGTGTTGGTGGGGATTCCACACTAGGAGCTTGTTGCATTATCTTGCCTTGTGTCCTTGTTTATATTAAATTTGGGTGGATTTTAGTTAAACCATGAGCTACTGAATCTCTTATAATGTGAATCATCAATGGATGATTTAGTCCCCATTCATCTCTATTTTTGTTTAATGTAATAAAAAAAATCAGACAAGAATATTACATTGATTTTTGCTGCATATGCATATGGTCACTTAAAAATAAAAACCCAGGCATTTAATTACCATGGATTTAGAAACTTTCTCATTTACAGAAATATAGCAATTATATGTTATATAAGAGTGTAGAACTATTGTTTCAGTTTCCTTTTGCAGGCTGTTATTTCTTAAAATGTTTCTGCTAAGCAAATGTAATCACTATGGCATGCGTTATTAATTCAAAATAGCTTCTCAAATGGTTCAGCCTCAGAGATGGTAACATGTTTTGTTGCAATGTCATTTGTCATAATTCTTTGCACTTATATACTGCTTTTTCTCCAAGCCACTAACATAATACATTTGTTTTGTGTCTCTGTTCAAGAAAAAAGAAGACTCTTCATTTTCTTAGAACTTTCCAATCTATTGCATCTCTTTATATTTACCCTACAGAGCATCTGCTGATAGATCATATTGGGTTCTCTGATAGAAGAAAAATCTTTGAAAACATCAAAATACAATTCCATTCCCCTGATAGAATCATATTTGAAAAAATAAGATGGAATCATTTTATAATGCATCTAGTGCTTTTTAGATAATTGTCATTATTAATTATGAGTTATAAAGTAATTTTTTCTAAAATCTGATTCCAACTATTTCTACTGATGGGTCTATAATCCTAATTTTCCAATAATCTTTTAATTTTTTCTTTTGGGAGCAAATTCTCTTGGACACACTTGAAATCGGAATATTGTCTTCTTATACTTAGTTAAGTTATATACAGTTAAGGAACTGTGTGTGTGTGTGTGTGTGTGTGTGTGTGTGTGTGTGTGTGTGTGTGTTTTAGGCTATTCTAAATATTGGCTTTCATTTTGGACATCCTTGATAAGCTGTTTAGGGAGCCAAAACCTGATTGGGTGGTGTTATTTTAAAAGCAGAGAGGCAGCTGCTGTCAAAATTGTCTGCACCCCCAAAACTTGCTGTTTATTCATATCCCAGCTAAAGCTGAAACAAACAACTGAAACTAATCACGCTTGAAGTTGGGTATCGCCTTTGTGAGCTTTATGAGCCTATTTTTCTGAAATTAGAAATTGCCTGAGTGAAATGTTTCTAGCTAAACTGCTTTCTACTGAAGTCATGATTTTTACAGTCAGATAAATGCCCCTTAAGCTCCATTTGTGTAAGCATCAGTGACATCCAGTGGCTAGCAAGCTGATCACAAGAGCCTCTCCCCACAGTGTGAGGAGCCCATGGTACAGAAACATGGCACTAGAATTGAGGTTCCATTTGGATAATTCTGCTTCTTCCCAAGAAATTTAGGCTTACTAAAATGGATCTTCTGATTAGGAGGAGCTAAATGTTTCACTCAGTTTCTTTCTTTCTTTACTTTTCTATTTCCTTCCTTTTCCCTTTCCTTCCCTCCATTCCTCCCTTTCTCCCTTTCTCCCTTTCTCCCTTTCTTCCTTCCTTCTTCCCTCCCTCCCTCATTCCCTCCCTTCCTTCCTTTCTCTCTCCCCCTCTTCTTTCTTTGCCTCTCTTCCCTCCTTCCTTCCCTCCCTTCTTCCCCCCCTCTTTTTCCTCTTCTTTCCTTCCCTGTCTCCCCCTCTCTCTCTCTTTCTCTCTGTGTCTCTCTGTGTCTCTCTGTCTCTGTCTCTGTCTCTCTCCTCCCTAACTCTCTTTCCTCCCCCATCTCTTTCTCCTTCCCTCCCTCTTTTTTCCCCTCCTTCTCTCCCTGTCTCCCTTTCATCCTCTCTCCCTCTCTTTCCTCCCTGCCTCTCTTCCCTCCCTCCTCTTTCTCCTTCCCTCCCTCCTTTGCTTCTCCCCTTCCTTCCCTTTTTTCCTTCCCTCCTTCCTTCCCTCCTTCCTTTCCTCCTTTCTTCCCTCACCTCCCTCGACTTTAAATCAGCTTTAAAAATGTGGAGTTAACATATATGTTTACTTCTATAGAAGTAAAATATAGACAAGTTTCACATATCAAGATAGCATTTTTTAGAAAGTATAACTATCATCACATGCTAGAACTTGAAACTTTAAACTCAATAGGTATCATTTGGAATTGGTGATCTGAGAATTCACTTGGCTTTTAGTTGGCTTGTAAATTCTAGCAGGATTGGTTCATTATCCAAAGCTAGATTAGGTTACCATTTGGGGCTTCAACATATGTGCTTTGGGAAGTGGTCCACCTTAATTTGAAAAAAGGTACTACTTGCAATTATGTCAGCTACGTAAATTTATTTGCAGACAGTCAATTCATATTGATCATAAACCGACCTTACTGTGACCTTGAGCAAAGGTACTCTGTGACTGCTATAGATATTGAGATCAATACTAGAGTGCAATTGACTACACCTAGTTACTGATAAATGAAGTAAAAAGGTACACTATTTTCAGAAACAAAGATAATAACAGCTCATTTAGTCAAGTGTTTGTAAAGGTTTAATATTGATACATGTAGTTATAATGACATCCTCGGGCATTTTCGAATGGTGGGAAACAATAGGGTGCAGAGTCACTGAGCACATTAAGTAGAAACAATCATTACTTCCCAACTTCAAATAAGAAATTTCACGATATTTATGTCAACATTGCTGAGAACCAGGGCACTCACTAAGCAGCCCAGGAAGACCGCGTTACCAACTGCACATAGTTTTTCCTTTGTTGTTTGTTTCTTTATGGACGTGCCAGGTCTAGTGAAACGAAGCACCCTATTACATGGGAACAAAGCCTCCAGGACCACATATTGTACTTTAGTACTACCCTCTCTTGCACATTTGCAGCTGAAATAGCTTGCCTATCCACAGGTATAACCAACTGTAATCATGAGGAAGAGATCATTTGGTCTCAGCACATCTGCTCCACGTTGATGCATTTCCCTCTGCTAGCTCAAGTTAAAAGAAAGGATGTTAACACAATTATCCCCAATTGTTCCTTTCTCTTTGTTGGGAATTCCACTGAGCAAGGATTTGGCTGGTTACATGGAACCTAAGGAAATGGAGTCCATTGGCAAAGTAGTAACAGGTTGTTTGGTTTAATTGGAAGGCTTAAGTTCAGGAGCCAACCTGGTAACTGTTGCACCCAGGTGGTAAATTCTGCCTCTGGGGGTGGGAGTGGGGTGACTTTTGCAATGAACTATGCATGACAAGAGACCCACCAGTGTGATTCAAGGACTATTTTGACATGTACTTTTTGGTTTGTTTTTTACTCCAAAAAAAAAAAAAAAAAAAAAACTTTTCTAATTTAGGTTACTGAAAGAGGTATTATATTTGTAGTTCTAAACTCTAGGTTTGAAATTTCTTCTCTGTTAGTATCTTTGTGATCTTGGTAAGTCACTTAATTTCTCTGAGTCCGTTTTCCTTATCTATAAAAATGGAGGGGGAGAGGTGAACAAACTAGTCTCTGAGATCCCTTTTTACTTTAAATCTGGAGAATGTTATTTTCAGACACTTGTATTCTTAAGAAGCAGGCATGAATATCTAATGATGACTTTTTTAGAAAAAAAGCTATTAAAATATTTGTGATTATGAAAACCTGTAAGCAGGAAGGAAAAATCCTTTCCCCACTATATAGCCACTCATGTTTTTCCTACCCTTAAATGTCTTAGCTGAATCCATAAGTTAATTTCCTGATTACATTTCTTAAAGCCTCATGTGTTTCTTCCCCATTCTTGCCCACACCCCTTACGTCTTATATTCTAGTGAAGCTTTTATTAATAAACTTGTGTTTTCAATACAGAACTACATCAATAAACCACCAAGTAGTTTAGTTAGTCAGCATTCTGGGAAATCCTATGCTGTATTGGAGAACTGTAAATCTCCATTATTGCTTCCCATAGCACAAATAAAGAATACCCTCCTACCTCCATGACATCCTCTGTTAATTTTTAAGGATGAATGCATATGTTCATAGAGTCCTTGCTAAGTGCTGAAAATCTTTTGGTCAGCTACTTAGACAGGAGGCCCTGATGCTGTTGAAATCATCCCAAAATGTTTAATGAGCAAAACACACGCTAATATGAAAGATTCAAGGTAGGATGGATAGAATTTAGAAACAGGCAGATCTGCATTCAAATCCTTCTTCTGACACATATTATTGTATGATCCCTCTTAATCAATCTGTGCCTTTAAGAGGCTCCCTATGTCTGTAAATTACAGATGAATAGCCAACCTGCATTAGTAGAAGGAATTTTCACACTGGAATTTCATCATAGTGATGAAAAGGGATCGGGCAAAAAAATAAGGCTAAATTATTTCAGTCACTTTAAGTCTTCTTTTGTCTTTCAATAAATTAGCTTGAAATTTCTTTGGAATTGGGCATTTTTAGGCTTAGAACTATGATTTATATCCCAGCAAATGTGTTGCTAGCAAATACCTAGTAAGTGCCAATAGTCAGAAATATAGGAATTAACTTCTATACAAACATTCCCTGTCTAAGGTTACCTGACCAGTGTTGCAAAAATATTGTTACCTTGTAACCGAACTCTGACATAAAGTTGTAAAAGTCCTTCATGTAACATTACTGAGCCAGTTATATATTTATTACATTTCCCTTAGGGAACTGTGTGCTCCTGTAATGTCATCTTGTTCACCTAACATTATGTTTTCATGTAACCAATTAACAATGTTAGGCAGGACATGCCTGTGTACCTTTTCAAGAAGAAAGAACAGATCTTAATCCTTTTTCACTAGCCAGAGAGTAACTTCTTTGAGGGTCGAAGATCATGGTGGGATTTCTGTTCCATTGTTGAGAAAGGAAAACTTGACCAGGCAAAGAAGAAAGGTAATTTCCAAAATCCCACAATATAAAAACAGGGCAGAAGTTAGGTATAAAGGAGGGTCTTTCCATTAGATAGATGAAGGGTTGGCAGTTTCCCAAGAGATTTAGGGATGGTGGTGAAGTGAGATAATAAGAAATCACAAAAGAATTTAGAAGAGAGCATCTTATAGGAATAACCATTGAACCTAAATTTGACCCCCCCTTATAGAGGTTCTGATGTTAATAGTTTTGAGATGTACCCATGGCCACTTATTTTATAAAATGTATGGTGTATGTAAGGTGAAGCTTAGGCTGAGTCATCAGGATTGTTTCTGTAGAGCAGAATTCGCCCAAGCCAGGTTCCGGGCATGGCCATAATAATAGTTGGTTAGAGATAGTTTGGGAGCTTTGAAGAAGAGGAACTGAGATTTAGTTCTGGCCCTGCTATTTATTATATAACTTTTGAAAAAGCATCTTATCTCTGTAGGCCACATTTTCTTTTTTAAAATGCAAGGTAGTGGGGGTGGGCATAGATCAGACAAGGCTTGTTAACCAGGGGTCCATAAATTCTTAAAAAGTCTGAGGATAGATTTCGGGAAGGTCAGGAAGTTGTATGAGAAAATTACAACTTTATTTCAATATAATTGGTTTCCTTTATAATACCAAGTATTTTATTTTGTACAGGTAAAAGAATATTATTCTTGGAAGGGGTCTATAGGCAACCTCAGACTGTCAAAGGGATCCAGGATATGATCTTAAAACCCCTTTATACCCATGCATATATCTGGTAAATAAAAACTATTAAAAAAACCCTTTAGTTATAAAGCTTATGATCATATCCTTTCTGTATTTGATTTCCTTTCAATATATTCATTGGCCTTCAAATGTCTACAATCATCACATTGCCCCAATGTTTCTCATCTTGGTCCACTCTTCACAGATAGTCTATCAAGTTCAGATCCTTCTTTCATGAACTTTTATGTAAGAGTGAGGGTGAAAGATATAAGTATGGATGGGAGAGCTACCTCTCCTTGAAAATCTGAAAACATATCCTATATTACATTTCTGTGGGGGCTTTTTTAGAATGCTGGTCATATGAAATATTAATTTATTATTAATTGTGATAAGATATTATTGCTTTCAAAATCATTTTCATTTAGCAGCGCTCATATATACAAATTCTTTTATTCAAAGAAACTAATCCTAATTTTGGGGGAAGGAACAGGAGGAATTATAGGCATTGTGACAAAGGTGGTGGGGATATGTATAAGTATAGTATTTAAAACAGACTTTTTCAAATAAAGGTACTTTTTTGACTGCAGTACCCCTCAAATGATGCTATTTAAAAGATCAGATATTTCCTTTGTTTAAAAGGCTGATCCTGAAGAATCATGATTTATCTTTTAATTTTTCAATTTTAAAATAAGATACATCTAGGGAACAATTACAGCTTTACATCTGGAAAAATGGATACATTTAAAAGTATATTTCATAAATTATAGGATTTGAACCTGAACAAAAAGTCCTATAAATGTCTAATTCAATGCTTTCACTTTTTAGCTAAGATTACTTGTGTTTTTAGTCCTATATTCAGCCATGATGTGCTCAAGGGAGGGCAGAAATAGGACGAGGTAATTAAGAGGGACAAGGTAAACAGAGCAGGTATATACCTTTTGACATGGTCAATCTCATTTTACCCATAACAAATATCCATTTTCAGTCTGCTCAGGTTGTTAGTAATATATTCTGAATTGTGTCTTATGGTCATTCAATATAATTAAAGTAGATAACAACTCCTTTTCTGGGGTACCTACACTCTGATAATGAAGATCATTGTGGAAGACAAAGAAATTAGAGTAATATAAGCTTTTAATTATTTTGCTCACCCCAGTGTTTTCAAGCAAGTGGGAAATCCCATCAGGTCTAAACATTTTCCAAAAGCTTAAAGCTTCCTGTTCCCTTGATATCATTGTATTCCAAAATGGGAACCCCAAAAGAATGATAAAAGATTCATATTTTCTAATTCTCACTGGAGGAAATTGCCCCAAAGAAAAATGCCCTCTGTAGATTCTGTTCAGGCTTCAACCTTCAGAAAAAACAAAAAAACAAAACAAAAAAACCAAAAACAACAACAACAACAACTTAGATTTAAAAAGATGATAAAATGGCAAAAGCAATAACACTCGACCATATTAATTAATTTTGAATTACAGCCGAACTCTTATATAAGTGCATATGACATCCACGGTAATGCCAAATTAATTCTTTATGATCAGTGCTATTGCAATCAATACTAAATGAATTCATAATGATAAGATACTTAAAATAAAGAGTTACCACAAAAACAATAAAAAGACCATCTTCCTCAAAGCTCTAGCATGCTAATAAAATATTAGCTCAATAAACTAGTGCTAGCCATGACAATCAAGGGCAGATATTTAATTTATTTCTGGTTGTCCAATTTTTGCCTTTCCTGTAAAAGTACATTCTTTGGATGCTGCTGTAAATTGGGCAGGGGGAGGAACTATATTCTACTATTTTTAAATAATGCTGCTTCCCTCTAATCTTTCTACAACCTCTCATTTGATCATTGGTCAGAGAAGGAGAGAGCAAGATACAGTGAAATGAGTCGTGGAAGGGGCCTTAGATTCTTCTCCAGGATTGCATTAGCTGTATGACTTTGGGCAAGTCATGTAAATTTGGGATGCTTAATTTTCCTCTCTTCAGAAACTAAAGGATTTATACTAGATGGCTGCTAAAGTCCTTTTCAGTCTCTAAAATTCTGTTATTCTATTACAGATACTAATTCTCCAAATTGGACTCTCTCACCTCCATTTCCTTCATGAGGCATGAATCATTCTATTTTTATTTTGATAGATGATGATTATTAGACACAAATTCTACAATGAGTCATACAATCCTGGAGGACAAATATTGAATATCTTGGTTGAAACCATTTCCTTGGATTGTGAGCTACTTTAATCTTGCTGTTTTAAGTCTTGCTCTGCAAAAATAGAAAATAGAGATTTTATCACAGCTACCCTTCCCTATTTCAGAGATTCAATCCTCAAATTAAGTAGAATGATGATGATTTGTTTGTTTTAACCCTATCTACTAGTAGGAAACTCTAGATTGGGACAGGAGAATAAAGTGGTCCATTATAAGGAAATATCAATTTAATCACCTCCCCTCCATATATACACTGGTAAAAGGAGTTTTCATACTGGAATTTTTGTCCTGAAAAGAGATCAGGATAAAAAAATTGAGACAACGTTATTTCAATAACTCTCTAAGTCCTTTTTTTTAATCTTTCAATCACCAGTAAATTAGATATGAGATTCCTTTGGACTAGGGCATTTTTAGTCCTGGAACTATAATGAATGATTTTTTTTCTTGTATACTCTGGCTTCCTTTTTGTACACTTTAGAGTCTTACCAATTCCCAGACCTGATTCCAAGGCAGGTGAAATGGGAGTAATTAATACCTACCACACATACCTTGCAGGGTAGTTATGAGGATTAAATTAATTATTGTTTACAAAGCATTTAGTACATATTAAAGTGCTATGTGAATGCCTCTTGTGCTCTTCCTACTTTCTCATCAGCCATAAGGGACTGATCTTAGAGTCAGGTTCAAATCCTGCTTCTATCACATATGAATGAGTCTCAACTTTTGAAAGCTTCCAGGGAATTCCCTCTAAGACTATACTTATAAATGTGTTTTAATCCTTAATGTTTCTACACTGAAACTTCTCACTGAAGAAATCACAGGTAAAGACTGAGAAGCAAACAAATAAGCAGTATGTTTAGAAATGCACCTTTTTTGTCGGTTCATGGGGACACAGCACATGCTGGGGTGGGAAGTTTAATGGCCATGAATTCAGCATATGTGAATTTTGAGTTGGAATGCTGTCATTTAATTTCTGGGTGATCATAGGCAAATTATTTCAGTCTAGGTCACAATTTTCTCACCTACTAAATGGGGATAATCATAATTCTTACTACATATCTTATAAAATTCATAAAGATATACAGTTTTAGCTTTAGACCTAGGAAGGACCTTCAAAGTTAACCCCTCTTCTCACCCCACCATTTTACTAATAAGGAAACTACAGCCTAGGTCACAAAAATGGAAAAATTAAAATTTGAATCATGGTTTTCTGATTTGAAATCCCTTGCACCATATATATATATATATATATATATATTTATGAATTCTTAACATTAGGTAAATGATAATCACTATTTTTGGAACATTTAGGAACAGACAGCAACATCCAATGCATGTGTTAGTTTAAATAAGTGGATATTCATGGGATCATAGGTTAGACCTAGAAGAGACAGCAGAAGACTATTAAATCCAATATACTCATTTAACAAATAAGGTAGCTAGCACCTTGGAGTTTAAGTGACTTGCAGGATCAACCAACTTGTAAATAAGGGAGGCAATATTTGAACCCAGGTTTTCTTAAGTCCAAATTCCAGGCCCAGTGACCTATTCATTATATCATGTTGCCTCTTTTTCTCCTTAATTTTCAAATTGAAAAGTTCCTTTGTTGGATCATATCATTTCAAGTAGTATATGTATTCTTGGTCTTCTATCTTAAGACCATTTAAAATGGTGACAATATATTTATTCATAATACTGATGAACTTTTCAAACTAAGGGAAATTGAAGAATTTGGACAGCCAAAGAAAGCTAATCATCACATCTCACCATATCTTTGGGCTAATGGTCCAACTCAGAGTTTAAGCTTTGTGTTGCACAGTCTTGCTCTCTTCCCATTTTGTATTATAATAGTGCAGTTACCATCAGATATAAAAATGCTGCCCAATCATCATACCATCAGGTAAAGCTCAGAATCTACACTATGATGCTTGGGTAGAGGGGGTGGGGTGGTAAATGATAGAGGAACAGTTTAGTGTTTTTTGCCTGCCAAACCACTGACCATCTTTGCTTCTTTATTTCCCTCTCCCCTCTCCACAATTGTCATTGAAAATAACTAGTCATAATGCCTTTGTGAATCACAGCTCAGCCTCAGCTCTGTGTAAATCTTGCACCCAGACTGGGCCCCTTGGTTTAGAGGCCTTATTGTGCAAATGATTTAGGTAGAGGCAGGATCATGAATAAAGAACACTCACCCTCTTCTTCTTGTCCTCTTCAGGGGCAGAGGGAGGGAGAGTAAGAGAGAGTCCTTCCCAAACATCTCTTTTCATGTGCCAGTATTTGGCTAAGGGCTTTAATTTCATTAGACAAACGGGGAGCTGGGTTTTTCCATGCATTTCTCTCTCCTTTTAATGTGTAAATTACATGGGATTTGCCACTCATTACAATATTGATATGATTATTGACCTCAAATGGACCCACTGCACTGGGGGCCCCAGTCCAGTGCTAGGCGAGTTGAGGAGAAACATGTGTGGGAAAAACAGGTTTCCTGGCATCCAAAAAAATTACATCCAGAAATTGTAGGGTTTTAACTTGGTTTTACTTTGTGTTTTCTTTATGCAAAATAGCTTTCCAAGACATAGCTAGAAGATGACATATCAGGAAATGGTTTATTCACAATTACAAAGCTAACTAGGGTCAAGTGCCAATATTTTGGCACAAAGTAGAGATAAAAGAAGATGGTACAGGTAGCATTCTTTCAGATTAAATAGATTCCTTTCAACTCACAATATTAAATTAAATTATCCAATCTATCCATGAGAAATTATATTTTTGTCAAGTAACTTGACCTTTGAGTATTATTTGTTATTGCTACAAATGCAAGGAATTGAAGGAGAATATCTTGTTAAATTTGGAAGGGATCTTAAGACATCATGTACCCCAGTGGTTGTCAAAGTATGGTCCATGGATCTCGGGGTCTTTCGGACACTTTCAGGGGATTTGTGAGGTCAAAACGATTTTCATAATAATTGCAGTAAATATTGATAAAAAATAACCTGTATAAATTCATTAGTGGTCTTCCATAATTTTTAAGAATGTAAAGTGGTTCTGATACCTAAAAATTCAAGAACTGTATATCTAGCCCATCCATTTTATTTTACAGTTGAAGAACCAGAAGCTTATCGAGGTCATGAAACTTATTCAGTATCATACATCTAATTTGTGGCAAAGCTGAGATTCAGTAACACATTTCCTAATTCCTAGGCTAGTGTCCTTTCCACAAAGCTTTGATATATCACTTCTATAAACTCCTTTTTGGATTTGAATGTCTATAATTCTATGACTTTATTCATATTGAACACAATCTCTGTTTTAGAGACAATAAGAAATGCTCAAATGCTGGAAGTTCTGATGACTTGGTTTTAAATGATAGTTCTATAGTCTATAGATGGTAGTCTGTGCTGCCATCACTTCTACTATTCCTATCCTGATTCCTTCCTCAGTACCTACCATCTATACCTAGCTATAAGAAGAATAATTTATTTTATTAGAAAGGATGTGTCAGTTAATTGCTTTGATGGCTCTACTCACTATCTCTTTACCTCTTTGACTTCTGGGATCAAATCACCCATGCCTGACCTGTTCCTGTTACCCTATATGCACCATATTATTTTTCCTTACTGAAATGTAGGTGTAGGTAGATATAGTGAATAGAGTTCTAGGCGTATGGAAGACTTTATTGTCCTGAGTTCAAATCTGACCTCAGACACTTACTAGCTGTGCAACCCCGAACAACTCAATTAACCCTGTTTGCTAATTTCCTCATCTGTAAAATAAGCTAGAGAAAGAAATGGCAAACCACTCCAGTATTTCTGCCAAGAAAATCCCAAATGGGGTCATGAAGAGTCAGACACAACTGAAAACAACTGAATAATGCAATGTAAGCTCCTAGAGGTCAGGCACCATGTTGATTTTTGTTTCTCTTCTATAGCATAGCATAGTGCCTATTACACATTAAACACTTAATCATGCTTTTTCATTTATTCATTCTTTGCTCTTCCTTTTTTTTTAACTAAGAAGGATGAACATACTATTGTTAGTTAGTTTTTTCGTTGTTTAAAAGCCTTGGTTTGTTCATAGAAAATAGAATTGTTAATAGATTTGAGCAGAACTGACTACCAAGTATCTGATTAGAAAAGAGCTTTGAGAACAAGAGGTCCTTGAAGCAATGTCTTATGAGAATAAGTAGATTAGTGGATAAAGATTTGAGGACAGCATAAATGTTGATGATTTTTGTTTTTACATCCATATGAAACAAGATAAATTGGAGGAATCTTTTATTGAGGTTTAAAATTCATGAATAATTGTTTCAGTATAAAATTGAGGGAGTTCTTTGATACCTTGGTCTCATGCTATAAATAGATATTATATGCCTATACACATATATTCATATTTATGTTATGTATATATATATATATATATAATATGTATATACATAGGCACACATATCTATACACACATATACATATAAAAGGTATCATATATCATATCAAATAATTTGGATATTTTTTCCCAGTAATGGGTATGGTTTGGTGCTGACTCAACTACATGTTATCTTTTTTCAAAAACTAGCATTTATGTAGTTTTTTAAGTTTTATTAAGTATTATCCTTACTATTACCCTAGTAAGTAGGTGTTACTATTATTCCAATTTTACAAACAAGGAACTTGAGACAGAGGTTAAGTGGCTTCCCATGGCCACAGAACTCATAAGTATCTAAGGCTAGATTGGAACTTGAATCTTCCTGATTTAAAGTTCAGCATTATAGCCTCTATGAGGCACCTACTTGCCTTGTTCAGTCAGGATTATAATCAGAGGTAAATTCTGAAGAAGACAGATTGGATGGCCTTAATGGTGCAGTTAGTAGTGATGAAATAGAGAAAAACTACCTGAGTTGTTGTTGTTGTTGTTTTTTTAATCAATTTACCTTATAATATTAGCCTTTTCCTGCACCAAACCACTGAGCTAAATAGCTATAGGCAAAATTAAGTCACATTCCATTCTGACTTTTGAAAATTCCGCTGATCTTCAGTTGTATACCAAATATTTAATCCATTCCCTGCCTTAAATGATTGCTTTCCATTTGATGAATCCTTCATCAGATGCTTTCAGAGAAATAACATTATACAAATTCAAAATATCCTTTTTATTTCATTATCTTTACTGAAATCAATCACTTTAATTTTCAATCTTACTACATTCTGAACTGCCACAGATGGTGTAAGTGGCAAATATTACACATTTGGTAAGGAAAAAAAAATCATAGATATAAATACCCTTGTCTTTTGTACTCAGATCACTGGAGATCTTTAAGAACAGGATAAATACCCATCTGCCTGGAATAATGCCTGGAGGCAGGGGGATGGACTAGATGCCCTATTTAGATTATTTTCAACCCTATCATTCAGTGGTTCTCTAATGTTGCCTACAGTGTCACAAGGGGTTACAGAAACATCCATGGCTTGAAGACCCCTTTGCATCATTAAACACTTAATATCACTGAAGATTTTTAGTTGAGTTTTGTTAACACAACAGCCTATCTTCTCTGCCTGTAGCAATATGGTCATTCTGAAAAGCAATCTGTAGTCCTAATGTGAGTATATGGGGCTCTGTGAGCAGAATTCTTGAATAAACATCTTCATATAATCTTTGTGGTGGGCATCAGCCTGTTAAAATGAAAAGTCCCCAAGGAAACTACAATTTCAATACTAGTTAGGTTCTCCCACAATCTTTTTCTGAACCTGAAAACTAAGTATTCTCTTTCTTCTCAAATATTCATAGTGAATTTTGTTCAGATCCCCATTGTGCTCAACATACTATAAACCTATCATGTTAATTGCGATATTTATGTCATCCTTTTAGATTTTTAACTCCTTGAATTAAAGAGCTCTATAATTGTCTAGAAATTGTAAGTTTAGTGTCTGACACATAGTAGGTACTTATAAAAGTTTTTTTTTTAATTGAATTTGTTGAGTCTTGAAAAAAAATCATTTGGAATCTGATGGCAATTTCTGTCAGCGGCCACATACTATTTCTGAAAAGCCATCTGTTATTATCTGAATGTGTGCATGTGTGTCTGCGTGTGCCCATGTGTGCATATGCATGGATTGTGGAGAGAATGTTCTTGTGATCAAAACCCCAGCCTCCTTTAATAAGCTATCAATTATTCAGTGAATCAGAGACCATATCTTAGTTTCTCAGTATTCCTTGAAGTTTCTAATACAATAACTTGCACTTAGTTCAGCAGATGGTTGTTGACTGAATCTTCAAATACCTCTGAGAGGATGGTCCACCATTTTCTATGTGAATGCTGATTAATTAGTTAAGTTTATAATTCATCAACCTTTTTGGGTAACATGCTAAAGCATACTTGAAAAGTACTTGAAATATTGGTGGGGGGAAAAGACAGAAATATGTGCTTGTGTAGGCATAGGTGCACATATGAAATAGTTATTAGAGAATAATATGTATGGATTATGGCAGGGGTTTAAAATTTTTTTTCTGTGTGTCCTGGATCTCTTTGGCAGTTTGATGGAGCTTATGAACTCTTTCTCAGAATAATATTCTTAAATGCATAAAATCAGACATGCAGGATTACAAAAGAAACCAAAATGTTCTCAGATTCTGGGAGGTTAAGAACCTCTGTATTATGATAATATTCTATCAGTGGTATGTTCTGTAATATAAAAGGGATTGTTCATACTAGTGTTCAACTTTGTAAAAGATACTGTTCATGCTAATGTTCTATATTTATACATATTTGCACACACATGTATGTAAATATGTATATATATATGTATTTATATATATTATATATGTTATATATATAATTTTCATTTTATAGGTGTTAGAAATGAGGCTCAGAAAAGATAGATGATTTTTCCAGACAAATAAGGGATATAGCCGGGCGCTTGCCATATCATCAAGAGATGTATTTAAGGAAGTTCCTTACATACAGAGTACTGTTAAGTAGTGGTAAGATGGTTCTTCTGAAGAGCCCTGGTTAAGGAATTAATTGTCACCCAGCTACTCTTTACCTTGCTCTTCTTCAGACTTCCAAATAGAATTCTATATTTTCCCCTCTCAACCTAGAAACAAATTCCTCTTCTCTCTTCTCTGGAGCTCAGAAAATTGTCAATTGAATGATCACAAATAGTCCATATGATAACCAACTGTGACCAAGAGAGTGATTGACACTCTTTGTTTTTCTTGATATCTATGAGCACTGCTGCAAATTGTTATGATTATCTATCTCTTACCTCCATGTGTTCCTTATGTCAGGAATGGGATTTCTATCCACCTCTGTCTTGAAGAATCTTTAACTTTCCTCTGAAGCACATTTCAACTCCTAATACATATAAGAAAACTTTCTTGATCCATCTCTACCTTCATTATATACATTCTCTTATTTTTGAAATTATTTTGTGTATAACTGATATTAGTTTATTTGTGTATATAATATATATTTTTGGTAAATTATAAGCTCCATGAGGGGAAGGAGATGTTTGATTTTATCTTAGTAGTGCTCCTTGAACATAGCAGATATTTCTAGATGTTTGCTGAACTGAATTGATTGAAAGTATAGATGACCTGATAAGAGGGGTATCTGTAGCATGAGGGATATAGTTACTAGTTTTGCTGTTCAGGAGAACTGCTATTCAATTTACCCACCTTTAGAGTTCACTTTGGTGTTCTGGATGAATTCCAACTTGGATAATTGCATTGTGCTGATTTAAAGTTCTCCTGTAGTTTCCTTTGGAAGAGTTAGCCTTCATTTCTCCCAGTCCACATTGGTATACATTAACACCCAGTGATTATTGCATTCAACACAAGAGTTAGTTGCATTTTACTTAATAGGGAAGTGATCCCTAGGTATACATATATGGTCTGTGAAATTCTCTTCAATTTGGGAAACATGAGACAAACCAAAGCAATAATAAATCAATGCTCTCAAGGAAAAGAAATACATGTATTAGGGAAAATCATTTTTCCTGGTATGCTCAGAATTTAGCATGCATTATTTTAAAAAATAAAATAATATATCTTATTTTGACACAGAAGACATTTTCCAACAAATCCTCCATGAGAACTCTAGTTATAGTAAATTCCTTGTCAAATAGACAATTATTAAAGGACAAATGGATGTGTTATTTATTTCTGAAAGTCTGACACTAGTATTGATTGACAATTATATAACAATTTTTGTTGCCTCTCAATTTTGACTTAATTTGCTTTGTCATAATCATTGTATATAGTTCTTTTTGGTTCTGCTTTCTTCCCTCTGCATCACTCCATTTATGTCCTCCCCTGTTTCCATGAATTCTTCAAAATTCATCATTCTTTACCACATGGTAATATTAATTTATGTTTATAATTTGTTCATGCATCCTAAACATTAAGCACACAGTTTATTTTCAGCTTTTTTGTTAACCCAGATAATGCTACTGTGAACGCTGATACTTTAATTATAAATAACCTACTTAAGAACACACTAGTGTCACCAAAAGGCATAGTCCCCCCCAAAACCCAAATTTATTAGATTAGTATAAAAATGAATTTCATTCTTTCAATTTTTCCTTAAAGACATTATGATGCAATACTTCCCTTTTCCTGGCCCTGATTTCTTATGGAACTTATATTTGTTGAACATCTTTCATCCCTACTATGCAAACAGTGTCTTTTCCTAATACATACACACATATGTACAATGTAGTATTCCTTACATACATGGATGCATATACACACACAAGGAATAGAGATAACATAGTTAGAAAAAGCTGGGTTCATGTCCTGCCTCTTATACATGACGATTATATGATACTAAACAAGTTACTTAACCCCTAGTGGCTCAATGAATTCTCTATGATTGATGATAAGTTGTAGAACAGTTGCTATTTTTTGTATTGGTGGAGGGAGTTTATGTACTTGGAGTTCCTTATATAAATAAAATCACATATTCTGTCTATCTACACATATACATATTCAGATGTATTTATGTAAGAAGCCAGGGTTAGGTTATAGTAATAGTTTTAGTCTTGGAATCATAAGCCCTCAGTTAAAGTTATATCTACTATTTACTTGCTTGGGAATTTTGGTTTTACTATGTATATGAATCAATTTGTAACCTTAAATTAGTACTATGTAAATGTGTTATCATTTATGTATAGGTATGTGTAATATCATATATACATAAATACTTTAGTTTCACAGCAAATCTACAATTTGTAGTTTTATTTACATAATATAATAAATTCTTCTGGTCATTTGTGCAGAATTCACATTTTAGGTAGAAAATCTAAAAGTAGTTGCTTTCTTCATGGCAGAAATTTTCACTTTGTTAATTCTAATCTAGATCCAAAGATATACATAAGCATCCAAAATAGAAATAGATAATATTAATTTGCTTCCAGAAATCATATGCTGCCAGAGATAGGATATTCTATTAAAAATTAAAGGTCAATTTGCAATTAAGGGATCTTTTAATACAGTAGCAAAATGATGTGCTGTTCATTGGGGTAATTTAAAACAGGGGGAAAAAACCTGGATATTGAGCCAATTATTAAGGTTGAGTTTCAAACTTGTAGAATCCTTTAAAAAAAAAACAACAAAAAACTAGGTTTATTTCTGATTTACGTATTTCAAAGCTCCCACAGCCAAAGGAGGGAGATTTTCTAACAGTAGGGGGTTATCCTATTAAAATTCATCATGATTCTCCTTTCCGAAAGAAATAAACAGGAATCAATTTTCCTTAGTAAAGAAGTTGGCTAAGATGCAAGATGATCTAGGACAGACTTGGTGGGTTCACATAGAAGGTTTACAAAATAATTCAAATACAGGGTATGTAATTTGTGGGGAATTCCTTTTTATGGGGAGAGGGCGTGCTATCTGTATTTGTTAGAGAGGCAGGAGAGAGATGCAGTCCAGCATATGTATACACACACACACACACACACACACACACACGGATCCTCTAGCTTTTAATTTAGTTAAGCCACTGGTACAACAGAGAAGATGAATAGAACTGCAAAGATCTGGCCAGATCCGTGTAACTGTATCTATCGAGTTCAAGAGAACACTGTTAGATGACAGCAAAGATTGGTTTGTCTTTAGGGGTCAGACAGAAACTTCGGATGACCTTTCTCCTCCCTTCTCCCCATGCCTGTTTATTCAGTCTTTGATGGGGTCCCCATTTTCATAAGCACATGAAATCATATACAGTAACACTGTCTTTTTGCTCTTTGCCAACAGGATCCCTGGAGACGATGTTCCGCTTACTTGGGCCCCAGAGATTAAGCCTGCACAGCCCTTCCTTCTATTTGAAGTGTATGATATTGATATCAGTGCTTTGGGAGAATGAGGACTCTGAAATGAACATATCACGCCAGGCTCCATAAAGTCTATATAGGCTGAGGTGGAGAAGGGCCAAGTCAGGCTTTTGCTCTGGAAAGCAAGTATTATGTAATGAGTTAGTGCTTGTTTCCTGGCCCCATCCTTAATATTTGGTACATCTTCATGAAATATAAAAATAGGCCTAGATTTCTGAGTGATGTTACCCTGGGCCCAACCACAACTCACCCATTGTCATTTCCTAGGTGTGGGGATGCCATCGGTATTAATGTTCCTTTCTTCATGCTGTCTTCTTTAAAAAAAAATATATATATATATAAGCACCCCCTCCCTTTTAGATGCAATTGGAATCTATTTTCATGGAGTTTCTCCAATCAGGACTACATCCAAACCATTTTGTTTTTTGAGCCTTTCATACTATATTTACTGCATGTAATGAAAAGCTTCGATTCTCCCCATGCTAACTAGTGAAACGTGTGATGGTTGAAATATTCCACAAGTCCCACAGTATTTATGGAAAGAGACAAAACACACAGAAGATGTGTGGTTATTAAGTAAGCTCCTTAATCTCCTGATTCTTGCACATTCTTTCTTCTATGGGCTTTTCATTGCCACCAAGTTGTAAAGGTTTTCATTGTTTGGAGCCTGGCTTAAGGATCCCAGGAAAGCTCAGCTCCAGGCAGGTTTGCCTTGTGCGTTTTAGCATAAAAAATGCATGACACTTCTGCATATGCTCCATATTAAGCTTAACCAGGTTAACGCCCCTTTGCTTGGGTTCTTGGAAGAGAGTCCCATATTGTCACATGTAAAGGGGGACATTTCAGTGCTGACTTTCATTTCCATGAGATTAAAAGTGAAACATGTAACCACAAAGCTGGTTTATGTCATCCCCCTGTCGGAGCCAGCAGTAATGCCAAAAATTAGATATTTGATAGGTTTGTGAGAGAAACAGATGCAGAAGGATGCCATTCCCACAATTTTAGACTCCTTATCTTTAAGCTAGAAAGAACATTCCAGATGAAGAAAATCTATTTTATTGGCTTTAAAAAATAGCAAAGAAAATGCAGAAATAAAAAGAAAATGTTAATTTAAAACCGATGTCATTCTTGGGGACTTATAAACTGCAAATTGGTATTCATTTTTTTCTTTTAAACAAAAAAAAAAAAAAGTTGTTCAAGACATGCTTATTCGACTGTTTTCATTTATTATGCATTTTTTCAACCCAGCCCCAGAGTTATAATTGAGAGAAAATATCTTTCAAACATATTCATGCGCTGTATATTTTTTGGAGTGGGGGGGGGATGAGGAGGAGGAAAAGGGGAGAGACACCATAAACCTCTAAAAGACTAAAACATCCAAAAAGTATTCTTTCAGCTTTTTGTTTTGGAAGCATTTTGTGTTCCTGTTCTTTTCTTTTTATTTAATTCTGCCAGCTGTCTGCTAAACAAATCTAGCCAGGTGGGGCTTACAACCCATGACTAAAAAACCTACTAGTGCAGCTGTCCAGCTTGCCCGGAGGAAGAATTCAAACAAATGGCAGGAATGAAAAGATTGGTTTTGTTTTCAAGAAAGTAGCTACTGTACCTTCTTTCGGTTCAGTTTTTGTTCTGTTTGCTTTAGTTAACTCATGGCCTCCTAAGTTTTTTTTTTTTTTTTTTTTTTTTTTTTTTAATAGTGAAATGGAAAATCATTTCCATGTTTCTAGCATTTTGTGTATTTGGGTGATAATCTGGTTTTGTTTAATATGGTCCCTTAACACTCCCTCCCTCCCCTCTCACAGAAATGCTTTATTCTACATTAGACCTATAGCACAGGTTGGATGTTTTGAAGAGAACTAAGAATGCATTTGGGGGTACAAATTATCAGCTAAGTATAACTGGGCATGATTTCCAAATATTCAGTAATTGTGTAGCTATTGAAAAGTAGTGATGGGCATTGTTTCTCTAAAATCTGAGGATCAGAACAGACTTCTTTGCACTGCATCATCAGCCGACCTCAACTGTAATTTTTCTAGTCAGCAAATGGGTGCTTTATTCTGTGTGTCTGAGGATAGCAAAGGAAGAACTGTGCTAGGAATGACACATTGCCATCTGATCCATGGCTCCATGGATGAGAGATTAATGGGCAAACCACTCAAGAGAGTTCTTCTTTTATCTGATACTCATCGACTCAGCAAGTCCCTAACTTCTGACAAACATGTTTCAACTCATTATTATTTTTCATTGAAGAAAGGAGTTGTGACCAAGGCCTTTGGGCCCAGCACCTGTTCACTATCTATGGATGTTCCTAACAGCTCTGATTTCAGTTAGACATTTCTAATTTCCCACAGGGAGCAAAGCCCTACCTGGAATGCTATTGGATCTCTTTAGTCCCTCAAATGAGCAACTGGAAACAGAACATTCTTTAACCTGAAATCAAATGCTTCCCACTCCACCAGCCAGTTGTCATTTCTTCCTATATTGGAAAGAAAACAGGGCTAAAGGGGCATTAACAATTTTCCTTAAAATTGTACACATTTTATTTTTTTGATATATGAGGAAGTTTGGATAAATCTCATTTGAAGCAGATTTAGCAAAGAAACAAAGTTGAGAGATTGTTACCTTGTTCTTCGATGAATAAGGACACTAAGAAACTATACAATTCAAAATGACTTTCTGAATAAGCAGACAAGGCCAGAAGATGGTGGAGTTGACTTGATTTCCTTTTATTGCATAACAATCTTTGAGTATTATTGACCTGAGGTACTCACAAAACCAAAAAGAAAAGGCCACTTTAAAAAATAGGGCAAGTGGAGTGCTGATGCAGAAATAACCCTCTTAACTTTTTGTTATTTAATAAAGATGGAGACATGGAGAATTGGGGGCAAAAATGAAGCAGAAACAGAACTATAATGCCATTAATTATTCTATAGAGAACTAACAAAGACACTTGAAGGTTGTAAACTAAAGACCCTAAAAAGAAACATTTGTGAATTAATTTAAGAGGATAGAATATTTTCCCTACCCAAGTAAATTTGAAATGTTCTCTTTAGTATTTTATCATTCAAATCAACAAAAAATGATAAAAGTCTTATAATATGCCAGCTACTATGCTAAGCACAGGGGGATACAAAGAAACAGTTCTTGCCCTCAAGGAGCTGGCATTCTAATGAGAGTCAACTTGTAAATAATGAGATATAGAGAAGATATATATATATATATATATATATATATATATATATATATACACATATATATATATGTTGTAGATGAGAGGTTAGCAGATTTTGTTCTACTGTTACCTGTATGTATTTTAATGAAATCTCTTTTTAGATATTGTAAGAAGCCAGTATATTATTGCAATACTTGTTTTTGGAATTAAATAGCAGTGTACCAAGTCTAAAGTCTTGAAAGTTTTCAATATCAAATTATTTGCTCTTACCCAGATGTATTTTTAATATGGAAGAATACATGTTTAGCACACCACTTTCTTTGTGAGGACCAGTTTTTTTTTTTACATTTATTTCTAAAATTTTGATTTCCAGATTCTCCCCTTTTCTCCCCACATAACACCTCCAGCCCCACCAAGGATCATGTGAAGTTGTGTAAAACATTTCCATAAAAGTAATGTTGCAAAAGAAAATATAGATCTCCTCTCCCCCCCCCCAAAAAAAAAACTCTTCAAGAAAAAAAAAGAGTAAAAGAAAGTATGCTTCAGTCTGTGTTCAGACATGATCAGTTCATTTTCTGGCTATGGATAGCATTTTTCATCATAAGACCTTCAGAATAATTTTAGGTCATTATTTTGTTGAAAATAGCAAAGTCATTCACAGCTGATCATCCCACAACTTTGCTATTACTATTGTACACAGTACATTTCACTTTGCTTAATCTAGGTTTTTCTGATATCACTCTGCTTATCATTTCTTAAAGAACAATAATATTCTTTCATAATAATATACCACAATTTATGCACCCATTACTCAGTTGATGTGAAACCCCTCCATTTTCATTTCTTTGTCTTAAGAAGAGAACTCCAATAAATATTTTATACATATAGGTCCTTTTTCTTTTTAAAAATTTTTTCTTGGGATTTATACCTAGTAGTAGTATTGTTAGGTCAAAGGAGATGCATGATTTTATAACCCTTTGGTCATAGATCATATCTTTTGATGATTTATCAATTGGGAAATGGCTTTTATTTTTTAATTATAAATTTGACTCAGTTCTCTGTATGTTAGAGAGACTTACCTCAAAATTCTTTTCATAATTACTGTTTGCTAACTGCATATCCTCTCTTATTTATTCTATTCTTTCTTTCTTTTCACCTCTGGGGATCAGTTACTTAATGAAAATTTGAAAGAAAACACCCAAGATGTCTTTCAATTTCTCTTCCCTTTATCTCTCTATTCCATCATATACCTAAAAAACAAATCATATATGCACTTTTTCCTTTTCTTTTTTTTTTCTTGCAATATCCTTCACTATGAGGATGAAGGGTGAGCTAACTTCACAAAGGAGAGAACTATTTTGTTTCACAAACCTCATGAACCTTGTGATATAGAAAATCCACTCATTAGATATGGGTACTTGAGATGAAATAAACATGTGTGTAAAATAGTCATGAAATATAAGTAATCTTAGAAGGTGAAACGTTCAGGAGTTGTGATATCAAGAAAAAACAAATATAAAGACAATAGGGTGGGAAAGCAGAGAAAACTTTTCAAAGTCAATTGATAAAAAATTAAAATAATTATCTCCTTATTGCAAACATTTTTTGTAACTGACAACTTGCTACAGAAAATGACCAATGTAATGCATTCATCAGAAATCACAATTGTTTGGTTTGTCCTGTCCTTTGACACTGGAGTTGTAAGGATGTTAACCATATAACTACTTTGGTTTCCTCTTGATCCTGAAAATTCTTGTTTGTGCTTTCAAAATTTCCAGTCAGTTTTCACTCAACTTCATTCCTTATTGTTTAGTTCTGCATTGAAATGCCAGTGCTTTTCTCACATTCAGATCTTTAGAAGTTCAAGAGGATTTGAATGTTTTGTATTGTTTTTCTTTAAATCTTAAATACTTTTCTTTATGATGAGGAAAATGCTTCAATTTAAATATTAAAAATTATTTTTGAAAATCTTTTCCTTTCTTGTTCTCTTTCAACACTCTTAGTTTATTCTTAAAATTATTCTACCAAAGCATGCGAAAATGTGTCCCATTAATAGCATATTAAATATAAATGTGGAAATTCTATGATTAAATAACTAAGGGAGAATGAGGCAGAAAGCTCTAGCAGGTCTTCAATCCTCAAGCACTTATTTTGGCATCTTTTTGATTATAGCCCTGTGTACTAACAGTATGTTTCTGTATCACACAGGTGGAAGTGAGAATATGAGGCTCATTTAACAGTGTGAATTTTCCCAATGTATCACAATTACAGAAACACCTGTGCTTTCTAACTTTTTGCTGATCCAATGTGAAAATTCATTGTTTAGTAACTGAATTGTCAATATACTTTTATTTCCTATGCTATCTTGATCCCATTCCTTCCTTTTCTCCTTTCCATTCTCTTCTTTTTCTTTCTTTCATAGCTTTCCCATCTTATTCCTTCTTTCTTTTCCTTCCTTCTTTCTTTTTCTTTCACTCTTCCTTTCTTTTACTTTCTTCTTTTTGTCCATTATGCTTCTCTTTCTATTCTCTTCTTTCTCTAATTTGCCTTTACTTCCTTATCTCTTCATCCTTTCCTTCATTTTTCTTTCTATTTTTTAGTATTCTCTTTTCTTTTCTTCAAGTTCTATCTCCTTTCTTCTCCCTCTTTTTCTATCTTCATTTATCTATTTCTTATATTATCTTAGTGTCTACAGAGGTCAAGTTCTTTTATTTATTCCATTTATCCATAGAGGAATTGGCAAACAAAACCAGCTAGTCTACTTATCCTAGAGTACCCAAATTGTCCCTTATCAATGATATCATTTAGGAACAATGATAGCTGAGAAATACTTTGGGTGATTTAAGTTTCTTTATGAAATGTTTCCCTTTTCAGGGATTGGAAAATGGGTTTCAGATGATTCTGAACAGACATATTGAATAGTCGTGTGTAGAATTTGCTTTATGTTGCAGTGCCAGCCTCTGTAGAACAAAGTAACAAACTTTCCAAAAGCCTTCTCATTTTCTACTGTTTACAAGGCAGTACTATACTTCTGTTTAACAGTTCTGTTTAGATCTTGTTACAGTTATACTTAGATCTTTTCCCTCGTATAATAGATTTTAATGAGAAAGGAAAGTGTGCTTTCAGTTTGCATTTTCAGAAGAATGTCTGATTAAACTTAAGTTATTCATAACTATAGTTTCACATATACAAGAAATGGATACATTTCTAAGGGAACAAAGTCCCACCTGAATCCTAAATGGAAACTTTTTTGGTGTTTAAAGCAAATACTTATAGTATCTTTCTGAACAGCTTTCCTACCTTTGGTGGAAGTCCATCTAAAAGTCTCCAAAGGTCTGTAAAAGCTCTGGCGCCTCGATCATCTGCAAATCCCACTGCTGTAACCCAGCTAGGGTGGGACTGCATCTTAAGACATCTGTGAACCAGAGAAGTTGGCAAACATTTTGGACCTTTTAACTTAAGCGACTACACCAAGCCTGGATGCAAGGATATTAGACCTGAGATAACTACTTCCACATATTGGCACCCTGTCAGTTGAAGTTTGGACGAGAGGGCATGCGAGAGGGAAGAAGCCATGGACAGGGGAGAGCTAAAAGGAAGTCTATGGAATGGAAAAGAGAAAAGGAGGTATTTACAGGAAGAATATATTTTTAAAGCAAGTGAAGAGTTTGAATGATTATTTTGATTTTAGTGTCAGTGATAACTTTATAATGAAGTCATTGGATTTCAAAGATATATTTGCCTAAATGTATACAGGAAAATTTCAAAGTTTTGATAGTAGTTTCAATCATCATGCTGGATTTTTTATGAAAAACAGACAGCTTGTGTTGATTGTCGAATAATAGGACTGCAAGAGACTTTCGAAGGCTATCTAGTCCTACCTTTGAGCATGATTCCAACTAAATCATTCTACAGGATAACCATTGCTAGAGGCTGAATGACCTTCCAATCCTTCTAAGTATGAATGAAAAAAAACTTTAATCTTTATGGAGAGAATAAAACAAACTTTTGCTTGAAAATATTCCATTCAAGTTATATGAGAATAGAGATAATGGAAGCAGATAAAAAAGGAAAGAAGGTAAAAGATGAAGAAAGATAAATTGAAAAAAAGGAATGAGAGAGGATAGAAAAAGAGGGAGGGCGGAAGAAACAGAGGGAAAGAAAGGAAGAATGGAATAGAAAGCAAAAATAGTTGGCAAAGGAGGGGCGAGTAACATTTAAAAAAAATTCTTTATGCAATTTAGGAAATAATAGACATTCATATTAAGGAGCTTTAATTTCCTTAGTGTAGGAACTCTCTCTTTTGAGGCAAATTACAACCCAGCTATGTTACTTAGTATGTAATTTATGTAACTTAGTAGATAAATTCTAGAGACTTGTTCTGGATTATTGAAAGATTAAATAACTTGTTTGTATCTACAATTAGGAAGTGTCAGAATTGAGATTAATCTAGAACTTCCTTGATTTATACTCTAATATTCTATCATCTTCTGAAGTTTCTATTGTGTTTTCATCATCCAATAATAGTATATTCTTATTTAGATCAAATAAATGGATTCAAAAATATGGTCTTTGGTCATGCTAATCTTTACTCCCTGGCCTTTGCAATATGAGAATACCCTTGAGCATTACTGCATTAATTAGTAACTTGGTAATGGTATTGGTAGTAAATGGACAGAGAGCAACAAAGCTCTGCTTTCTTCCAAAGAAACTTGCTTCAAAAGAATCGTAAAAATTCATCAAGATAAAAGTTAATTTTTAATCTTATCTATTTCGTCTCTTACCCTAAAGAACTTCCTTTCAGTTATCATCTGTCCACTACTGACTATACGTGATGAATTTGATGAATTTCTTTTTCTAAAATAAGAAATGTAACTTTGATGTTGATCAAGAGAAAATGATGTTGATTTGACTGCCCAGCATATTTTCCCCCCCTTTTAACTTGTCTGATCAAAAGGAAAACATGTTTGGTTCAATGTAAATGGCTGAATTTAAAAAAAAATGTATCAAGTGCATAATATGTAATAATTTCAAACATTAATCTAAAGGCTGGGGATACAGCTACAAAAAAAAATAACAAATGCTCACCCTCAAAGAGCTTACATTTTAAAAGGAAAAATATCATTTTTAGGGAACAGATTGCCTTGGTTTGGGAAGGCAAACAGAGGAAGAGTAGTCTGAGAAGACATGATAAATTTTCTGCTTTTTCTTATTTTACTTTTTCTAATAGTTAAGGCAGTGCTGATTGAATTACAGTTATGTAAAGGAAGAGTAAGGGAGAGGCAGAAGCCTGGAGTAGAATGCAAAGCTTAAATAGGGTCTACTAGGTAATAATGGTCTGTGATCTTAAATTTATCAATCAGTACTATGAAACTAAGCTGTTTGGAGAGGTGAAGAATTATTTTCCATTTGGGAAAATTAGAATCTATGTGTGTGTCTCTCTGTCTGTAAAATCTATTCCCTCCCTCCCTCCCAAAACAAAACAAAACAAAACAAAAAAAAACCTCCCCCCCCCCGCCATGATTTGCAAGTTACATAAGTAGGAGTATAAAATAAAAGCAGATTTTGCAAAATTGTTTGTCCTTCAGGGAGATGATACCATGACTTGCAAGTGAATTGGATTTAAATGAGGGAGGTGTGTGCAAGGTCACCTGCCTCACTTTCCCCTCCAGAACCTTTTGAGTCCAGTAGCAAGATATAGATCAAAAAAGACTGGAGATGGTCCTGGAAGGTCTTCAACAGGTCTCAGTCTGACTGAGGCTTCACCCATTTAGCGATTAAGGCTAGGTAGAAATGGCCTGCAAAATTAAAAAGAAAAAAAGAACAAAAGAATCTTTCTTAATGAGAACTTCAGTGTTATGTGGGCATCTGCCATGAATGTGAATATACCACTTGATATAATTATGTAAAAACAATAGCCTATATCTGCAAGAAGAGCCCTCCTTTACTTTTAATTCGAGCAGGGTTATTGTTCTTGGAAGTCTAACTTGATAAACATCTCAGTGCTGATTCATCAATCCAGAAAATTCAATATTAAATTACTACTATAACTTAGCATTAATGCTGGAATTCATATCCAGAAGTGTAGTAGACAATCAGCCTAAACCCAAACAGGTTGCTGAAAGGTGCATTTCATCAGTAGGCAATTTAATTCATATCAAAGAGATTTTACCCAGAGCCAGTGGCAACTCCCTACTTGAAAAGAAAAAAAAAAAAAATGGTTAGCTCTTTGAGAAAGGAGCTATATTAGTTTGAAACAAGTGGGGGAAAAAGTCAACCACCCAACTACTTAATGCTTGCAAAGTAATTTCCTTAAATTCCACAGCAAACAATATACAAGAAGAATCTAATATTTTTGTATCTTAATCATACTCAGTAAAGAAGTCCTTTAGATAATTGGTACTGCTTCTGTACTGGGCCAAACTTTCTTTTAAGTTACAAATACTCACAAAAGGTTTACATTATAAGGAGCTGCTTTGGAGATGTGCAGATTTAGTTTGTAAGTACAAAGTGAACATGCAAATTGCCTTATCTTGTGGGATTCACAAACAACCATCATTCAGATTGATTTAATACATAGCTTTTTATCTTTAAAAGTGTTAATTAGAAAATAGGGACAGTTCTCTGAACACTTAAGAGTAATAAATAGATCAAAAAAGCATCCATGCTTCTGTGATGAAACTTCTGAAGACTTTGTAAAGGGATTAATACAATTGTCAAAAAGACCACAGTATACATATTTAATAGTGCTACCAAGCTACAATTACATTTTTAGGACTTTATTTGCTAAGCTTTTAAACACTTATTATGCTGGAAAAGAAACTGGGAATTTGCACAACTTTTGTACAAAGCTGGGGGTTACCATATGAACTAATTTTTCTTTTTTTCCTCCAGAGACCAGAGGTTCAATATTTTAGATAAATTCTTCAAACTATAAGTCAGCAACAGTTCTTCCAGGGAAAATGGAACTTAGAGTTAGGAATACAGAGACTATGAGATGTACTCAGGTTTAGAGACTTTTTTTTTAAAGGAAGAGCTCAACTGTACACAAAATATCCCCAGTAATTTAAAATGGAGAAATAAAATTTTCTGAAATTTCTCATCTTTTTTTTTTTTTTTTTAAACTATAACAGTGTGTTGGATAGTGGCAAAGATTGAACTTGGAAGCAAGTGAGATCATCCTTGACTCTGACTAGCTGAGTGTTCACTGCGAAGTCACAGAATATTTCTGAGCTGTTTCTTCAAAGATAAAATGATCATAGTGCTTGCATAACCAACCATCTCATAAACTTTGGAGCATTATATTAATGTCAATCATCATCATTGGCGTTGTCATCATCACCACCATTGCTATCACCACTACTGATTTATATAGAGATGTGGTCATCGTCAAAAATATTTACTAACATCTATATGAATTTTATAGGGCAGTGAAGTGGCACAGTGAATGGAATAGTGGGTTTGGAGTCAGGAAGACTCAGCTTCCTGAGTTCATAACCAGTATCAGGTTCTTAGTAATCATATGACCCTGGGCAAGTCACTTAATCCTGTTTGTCTCAATTTCCTCACCTGTAAAATGAGCTGGAGAATGAAATGGCAAATCACTCTAGTGTCCTGTTAAGAAAAGCCTAAATATGACACAGAGTTGGACATGACTGAAAAACAAATAATGAAAACACATGAACTTTATAAAAGAAAGTTCATGAACACAGTCTAGTATTCTAATTTCTAGAGTTCCTCACTTTCAATATCTTTTATTTTTATTCCACTTATTGATAGGCCCGTCTTGGATTTCCTTTTTACTAAGAAGTGCCTCCAATATCTCAAATTTTGACTTCCTCTGATTTTTGAATGACCTTTGACAGTGGACTTTATTCTCTTAGTCCATGTTAAGGCAGGAAAACTCATTACAATTTAGAAAACAAATTAGAAAAATATTTTAGTTCATATATTTGTTAGAAGACTAAAGCATGAGAAGCATCATTTGATATATAAACATATGCTCCCAAATGTGAGCTATTTCCTACTATACTTAGAATATAAAGAAAACATATCATTAAGTGGGGGTTGACAATTGGTCAGATGTTAGTCTTGATTTGGTTTTATTGCATTTGAGTAGAGGGCAGATAAGAGCCTCCAATTGGCTATGCCATCTTTGGCTTTCAGGTTTCAAGGAAACATGGATTATATTTGTCTTTTGGTTTCCTTGCATAAGAATTAGGTTAAAGGACAGAAAAACAAGGTTGGACATGAGAAATAACTGCTCACATATTTAAAAGGGATACTTATACTAAAATAAAATTATTCATGTCAAGAAAGGGGAAATACAGTGTCCCCTTCTTTTCCCTCTCTTACCATAATGACAATTATTGACTTTATTAGCCTCTCAACCCAGTCAGAAACAGGTCATTTAAGAGATACTCTCCTGTCTCCAGTTTCTTTACCCCTTGACTTCTTACTTTTCTCATTACTGTTGTTGTCCAGTCCTTTCCAACTTTTTGTGACCCCATTTAGTATCTTGGCAAAAATATTAGAGTCATTTTCCATTTCCTTCTCCAGTTCATTTTACAAATGAGGAAACTGAGGCAAATAAGTCACACAGCTAGTAAGTGTCTGAAGCCAGATTTGAACTCAGGAAGATGAGTCTTTTTGACTCAAGGTCCAGCATTCTATCCACTGTGCAATTTAACTTCTCTTCCCTGCCATGTCCCAAATTGCTAATCTCTAATTTTAAATTGACTATGTTGTGTGTATTTTTTGCTTCCCATCTCACAGGGCTGAGAATTGGTAGAAAAAAATCATAAAATCACACTGATGACTTTACTACAAATTCATGTTATTTAACTGTAATTGGGCTGTCCCCTACCTTCTCAATTCTCCCATTCCATCCTGGTCTGCTCATTCTCAGAAGATGAGAGTAATTTGCTGAAATGATTCAGGGCATTTAATGAAAGACTACCAACTTCCTTTATATATCTTCATCTATTGTTTCCTTCTTTCCTCCTATTCCCAGAGCAAAAATAAAAAATAAAAAATAAATCCTTCACTTGTGCAATTTATTCCATTTTGCATCATCTGTATGGATCCTTTGTTCTACCAGTTATTCACCTCTCTCTTTAATGTTCAAATCTTCCCTACTTAACTGACTCAAGGGTTTGCTGGTAAATGTTTAATAACCAGCTCTCTTCCTTTCTCTTCCAACCCTCCCTCAACATCCATATGACATACTTTTGAATTTAATTTACATTGTTAATATTTTCTCCTTTACTTGAAATCTAGAAAATCAACAAGATGATAAAATTCTGATTTATATTATTTACTGATTCAGAGATTTAAATACAATGAAAATTTAACAAAAGTTCCTACTAGCTGCAACATACCTTTATATTTCTGGCTTCTTTTCCTATATCTAAAAATATGGTCAGTGCTCTCCTATACTATAATCTCTACAAATTTCACTATTCCATCCTTTTTTTTTTGAACAGTTCTCTTATTGCTTTTAAATATCACAAAACAAAACTTTCAATGTGACCACTACCCTATCTACCTTTGCATCCTTATTTCATTCTATTATTCTTTAAATCCATTAATCTAGTTTATCTCTTCATCAATCCATAGAAAATCTTCTCATAAGGATCAATATTGATTAATTACTAACTTGAGTGACTTCATCTTGACTTATTTCTGATAACTGACTACTTACATTTTGAAATTCTTTCTACAATCATCTGGTTCTCTCTGGTGTCTCTGCTGCTTCAGTAACTTATTTTTATTCCACCCCCCCCCCTCCCCAAGCTTCTACCTTATTCCTTTCTCCTCTTTGGTGATCTCTTTTATAATTGTGTGTTACCCCATACCTCAGGTTAGTGACTGCCAAAACTCAATCTTGAGCTCTTTTCAAAGCTCTAGTCTAAAAGTTTCATCTGCTCCTCCAGTTCAACATGGGCCCCTTCCACTAACCTTTTAAACTCAGCATGTCTGAAACTAAATCTATCATTTTCCTCTTAAAACTTGTCCCTCTATCAAACTAGTCACTGATAAACTACAAGCTTCTTATTCTTACATTCAAGACCCTGCTTCACCTAAGCTCTATTTATCTATCTAGTTTTCCCTCTTTTGCTTGTATACCATCTAGGCTCTAGCAAATTAAAATTATTTACTGTTCCCCGTTAATACTTTCCCACATCCATTGCTCATGCCCATTCCTCTTTCTCATAATATTCTTCTCTATTGAAAATTCTATTTAAATGCTTTCTTTCATGAAGCCGATTGGTCACCCCAGCTTCAAATTATCTAGTTCTCCACCAATGAACTTTGCATTTCTTTTATTGTATTTGTTATATACTTTCTAGGAATCTGGGTATCAATAAGTATTTCTTATGTACCTTCAATGTGCCAGGCATTATCTTGGGTGTGATGACTACAATTATGAAACCTCAAAGGCAAAACACCCATTCACACGTAAATAAATATTACATATATATACGCATTTAGAGAGAAAAACAAGTTCTTAAATAAGCAATGCAAAGAAATAGAAGAAAATAACAGAATGTGAAAGACAAGAAATTCTACTAAAATTAGAGATATCAAGGGAAAGCTTTGTGTAAAACTGGGCATGGTAAAAACAAAACTAGTAGGAATTTAACAGAAGCAAAAGAGAGAGGTGGCAAGAATACATAAAAGAATTATAGAAGAAATGTTATCACTCTTAATCATGATGGTGTAATTACTTCTGAAGCCAGACATCCTGGAGAATAAAGTTAAGTGGGCCTTTGGAAGCACAACTAACAATAAGGAAAGTGGAAGACATGGAATCTTAACTGAGCTATTTAAAGCTCTAAAAAGATGATGCTGTTAAAGTCCTGCACACAATATGCCATAAACTTTGGAAAACAATGACCAATGGATTAGAAGAAAGCAGTTTACAATCTGGTACTAAAGAAGGGCAATGCCAAGGAATGTTTGAATTATTAAATAATTGAACCAATTTCACATTATCAAGATTATGTTTTAAATTTCTGCAAGCTAGATTTCAGCAGCATGTGAATTGGCAATTACATGAAGAGGAGGTTAGTTTGTGAAGAGACAGAATAACTAGAGAGCAAATTGTCAACATTTAAAGTCTCTTTAACAGCAAGAAGGTCAAATCAGTCAACAGTTAAAGAAATTAATTCAGACCATTTAATGGAAGGCCAATGCTAAAGCTGAAGCTTAAATTATTTGGTTATAGTGAGAAGATGGGATTCCTTGGAAAAGACCCTAATATTGGGGAAGAGTGAAAACAAATGAAAAAGAGGATGGCAGAAGATATGAATACATTATATCATGGAAAGAATGAACATAAATTTGGACAGACTTTGAGAGAGAGTGGTGAATTGAAGAAACTGTTGTGCATGGTCCATGAGGTTACAAAGAATTGAACATGACTAAAGGATTGAACATCACTGTGTTTATGCCTTACGTGTGTATCTATGTATAGATAGACATAGATATGTATACATATTTTTATATATATACATACACAGAAATGTAGATAGATATAACACAAGATCATTTTGGCAGCGATAATGGCAGTTGGGAGAGAATAATGAAAAATTACAGAGGTTTTCCTTCAACTTAGCTTTGAAGAAAGCTCAAAGGAGAGCATTCCAAGTATGGGAGACAGGTTTTGAAAAGGGTAAGGGAGTAGGTCACTTTATTCATTTGTAAAATTAAAGAGAGAAATCTGAACTCTTCTATCTTTGACACTTTGATGGTGTTTATGGCAGTAAGAGTTCTTTTTTTTTTTTCTTGGTACATTACACTGCTGGGTAAACTGAAATCTCTCTTCATACAAATTTTTCCATATATATTTGAATTCACTGCTAAAGTCATAATGATATCTAGTTGGTGGGACTCCTGGGTAAACCAATAATGACTTCAACAATGAATTGTCTTTTCCTCTTAAGTCCTCTATGGAATGTATACTGACTTCCCTTGCAAAGGTTCAAATGTATATAATATATATAATAAATTAACTAACAATATGTAATATTACATAATAATAATTAATCTTAATCTAATTTCCACAATCCCACAAGATTAACTGTTGCTTTTTTACAAAGTTAGACAATTTGATAGTTGTGAGGTAAAACTTCAGAGTGAGCATCATATTTCTGAAGACACTTAACGATTGATTCCAATTTCCATAGAAACTTGGAGCAGTATGAGGACACTTCTTAATACAAATGCTATAAATCAATAATTACTAGGGTGTCAGCTAGATTATTATGGCTTCTGGGATGCTATGATGCTTTAGCTATTTGATGTTGTGTTATCTTCCACTTTTTAATGTTTTCTCAAATGTCTTCAGCTGGAGCTTCATACTGTTTTCTGCAGGTCTTAGGTAGGAATTTCCCCTTATTGGGTCCAGGGCCTATACAATATAAGTTTACTCTTGGTCTGTTATCTACTCTTGTCCACTGGGAAGGGAGGGATCACTCTCTATGAGCATCTTTGCTGTTAAAAGAGGAAACTTACAGTTATTCTTAATACAATAGGGTTACTGCTTCTTACTATGGAACTTAATAGCTGTAACAATATGATATGAAATAAGAAGTCTTTTTTCCCTCTTTGGCACAAATTTGATTTGCATGCAGGATAAAATTTCTTTTTCTGGAATCCTTTCTAACTATCAACGTCAGAATCAGCCTTTCTTACCCTTAGGAATTATTTTTCATCATTATGGGCTAAGATACCCCATTTGGTTCTCAAGGTTAGTCAAAGTGGAGCCATTCAAATAACAAGAGGATGATGGTAGAGTTGTATTTTTCAGTAGCAACCTAAGTGCAGATGTTCAATGGGCCTGCCTGAAACTTCAGATGAAGACAGACAAAAAGAGGAGAATATTAAACTTCAGGTTAAACCCAGACAAAATAAAAAAAAAAGAAAATTCCTACTCATATTCATATTTTAAAAGATAGCTATCATATCTCCTCAGTTTTCTCTTAGGAAGAGAAGGGGGAAATGGGAGAATCTTATGAAGAGGCAGATACTGATTTTATATAAAAGCACTTTCTAACTATTAATCCTATCACATTTTGGAGTCTGGTGACATGTTGGCATTGGCATGGAGTAAACACACGAACAAAATTTGCCACAAGGGAACATTGCTGGGAAATTTCAGTAAAGGGTAGTCTTGGGAGAGACTGAGGTATAGGTGTGGAGGTGATAAAAAGGAAATTCTTCAGGGAATCTAGAAGTCAAGAAGAGATAGGCGCATTTATAACAAACATGCTCAAAGGGTTAGGGGGGTCTTCATTGACAGTACTTGGGCTCACCTGGTAAATTCGGCTCATAATCTATTGTGTTACCACAGCTCTACTTCCTCTCTGCCCATCTGTATTCTATTTCTTTTGCACAGTGCCTTGTTAAATTTGTCTATGCCAAGCTTTCTCAACACGCTGTCTTTCTCCCTTTCCTTGGCCCTCTGGTTGTCCTCAGATTGTCAGCTGTAATTTCTATCATCATTGATGCTTTTTCCGTACCAGATGCATCACCAATGACACTATCTTCACTGATGCTTTAAGCTACCCATTTGTCCTGTCTAAAATCTTTGCTGTTGTTGCGACTGCTTTCTCTCACCACCTGCTTTGGCTCTGGGCCATTCTCACAGTTGGTTGAACTGGCATGATCTGCACAAAAAGTGAGGAAAATTTACCAAACCACCATAAAAAACCAAAAACCGAGACCATCATCGTCCATGTAATCTGAACATTCTTTACTATTGAAGAATCATACCCACTCTTGGCTATTGTTACTTAGACTGCCTATAAAAAGGAGTAATTGTTTGTAAGACTGCTCTGCAATCTTATCCTAATGAATTGGTGGTCCCAAAATTTAATTAAATTCAGTAAGACAGTTTACTAAAATAAAATTGCAAAAATAGTCCCTGTCCTCAAGGAGATTACATTCTATTAGGCAATGATGACATGGTTTGGAAAATGAATGTTATTTTTTATATTTCACCCATAAGAATGGTGTCCTTTATAACTAAAGACTTTAAATTTGTTCAGTGATATTAGTTCAATTACTTCTCTCACAGTAGATTGGATTTTTTTTTTCACAGAAAAGTTTGACGTTACAAAGGCTGAGATTCTTTTCTTCATTCCTTACCTTCCTTTGCTTTACCCCCAATTATCAAGTCTACTTCCTTTCCTCCAACCCTATCATTGTTGTCCTTTCCCCTCATAAGTCAATCCTCTTCCCCTTTGATACTATTCTTCCTTAGGAACTTAATAATAATAGCTGATATTTTAATGAACATTTTCAAATTTGTACAGCTCTTTATATTAATTATCTTGAGATTCACTCTAGTCCTATAAAGAGGGCACTACCAGCATTATTATCCCCATTTTATATGGGGATTTATGATTCAGAGAAATAAAGTAACCTGGCTTTGGTCACACAACTACTATGTATTGGCAATGGAGTTGGAATTCACGTCTTCCAGATTTTAAGGTCTATTGCTCTGTACATTATGCTGCAAAGCTTCATAAGCACATATTGAGAACTTAAGTGTTTGTATAAATTCAAGGTACTTTGAAGAAATATGAAATAAACACAAGAGTGTCCTCAAAGAGCTTACAGAATTTTGGGCAACTAAGATATATCAACAAGCTTGAAACATCTAGAGAAAAGGAGGAAATGTATGGTAAAATATATTTCCAAGTGTTGAAATGTTTAATAATCAATGTGTAGTTCTGGTCATTCTTTTGCCTTCTAATTTTTTTCTTATATTAAGGACTGAGTCTTTTTTTGCAGTAATTTATTTATTTCTATAATAGTTTTTTATTTTCAAACTATATGCAAAGATAGTTTTCAACATTCATTCTTTTTTTGATATTTATTTATTTATTTACAACAAATACATACATAGGTAATTTTTCAGTATTGACAATTGCAAAACCTTTTGTTCCAATTTTTTCCCTCCTTCCCCTCACCCCTTCCCCCAGATGGCAGGTTGACTAATACATGTTAAATATGTTAAAGTATAAGTTAAATACAATATATGTATACATGTTCAAACAGTTGTTTTGCTGTAGAAAAAGAATTGGACTTTGAAACAGTGTACAATTAGCCTGTGAAGGAAATAAAAAAATGTAGGTGGACAAAAATAGAGGGATTGGGAATTCTATGTAGTGGTTCATAGTCAATTCCCAGAGTTCTTTCGCTGGGTGCAGCTGGTTCAGTTCATTACTGCTTTATTGGAACTGATTTGATTCATCTCATTGTTCAACATTCATTCTTGCAAAATCTTGTGTTCCAAATTTTTTTCCCTCCCTTCTCCCAACCCTTCTTCCCTAGATAGTAAATAATAACTGGATTATTATATATAGGTTAAACATGTGCAATTCTTCTATACATATTTCCACAATTATCATGCTGCATACGAAAAATCAAAACAAAAAGAAAAAAAAAAGAGAAAAAAGCAAGCAAACAACATTAAAAAAAACTCTGTGAAAATACTGTTGTGATCCACATTATGTCTCCATAGTCCTCTTTCTGGATGCTGATAGCTCTCTCCATCAGAAGTCTATTGGAATTGGCCTAAATCACCTCATTTTTGAAAAGAGCTACGTCCATCAGAGTTGATCATCATATAATCTTGTTGCTGTGTACAATGTTCAGAATTTTAGGTCTATATTCTCTGCTTCCTATCCACTTTTTTATATCCTTCAACAATTGTTTCTATCCACAAGTTGTTAGAAACTTACAGAAGCTCAAATCCTACTCCCTTAATAACCAGCTTCTTACATCTGAAATTTCATTTATATAATGGAATCTACAATCATAGTAGGGAAAAGAATGGGGGTTTTTGGATATTTCTTTTTGAAAGCCTCAAAAATTTTTTTTGTCCAAACCTGTGATTTAATTAGTGTAATAATAGAAATAGAAATCTTAGGAAAAAAGCATGTTATACCAATACAAAGGATTTTAAAAACATACCAAAAATTGTCACAAAACTAGATGTTAACTCTTCTAGGAATGATATGTGTTTTCTATAGGATGTTATGTCTGACTTTGTTTATCACCTTAAGTAATTAATATCTTTCTTGAACATAATAAGATTAAATATAAATTGAATGTCATTCTTTCTGTTTCCCTCAGTAGACATTATCTTTCTTGATTCTATTAAAATAGAAGCTCATTGGGGGGAAACACATTAAAACTATTTGAGGGAATTTGCTCTATTAGCTTCAGAGTTTGGATATACCAAAATTAAAGAAGAAAGTGAAGTTCAAATCAACATATACAGTCAGGTTTTGCAGGTTTTTGAAAGTAACACTAGCTAAAATAATATATAGTTCATTTTTTATTCCTTTGGAATTTTCTTTGTACATTTACATTTGATTACTGATGAGGCTTATGTTGTGGTGATTTGCACTAGCCCAATAAGTATTGACAAGGAATAATAAAATAACTTTCTGAAAAACAAGAAACAAAAATCCCAACAACTTGAAATAGCTGAAAAAAATTTCCAGATCTATTCAACTTAGCTTCCCATTACTGCTCTACTTGTATTTGTTCCTCAAATCACACTGGGGATAAACAGCATCAACTCTCAATTGCATTACAAAGTATTGGTCTATTAATCAGAGCTACCCTCCCTTTCTAAATTTGCTATCTATTTTGACTTATACCATCACTAGGGACAAGGGAACTAATTTAGCATTTTGTTTTAAAATGCTTTTTCTTTCCTTCCATCTGCTGCTGAGCTACATTCTGCATTTAGAATAACAGTAAACAGAAATAGTGGTAGTATCAACAATAGAGTTCAGTAAGCAAAGCAACCAGTGATGATAATACTTCCATATTGTGAAGAATTCACAATCTCACTGATGTGGACATTCCCTCCACTATTTGGGATCATAATCCATCCCTGCTTTTTCTTGTCCACATCTTTTTATAAATGCCTGACAAAAGATTAACTCAAAGGATTGATACCTTTATGGTAATTATTTTACTACTTAATGAACAATTGGCCCACTCACCTGTTATTCTCCACCCTCTCTACATGATCAACCTTTCTCTTTTTCCAGTCATAAATATGGATGGTGTCACATTTATGTCACTAATCATATGCAAGTCATTTTGGGTACTATTCTGCAGCTCATTTGATCCACTGGACTTCTTTGAATTTCCATTTGTGTCACCTGCAATCTTATTTTTCTGAGATCATAGTATTAATGATTCATAGTCATATACAATTATTCAAAGGATATTGGTTTTAAAAAGAAGGGCTTTTGTATTGGGGAACACTCCCAAATATTGAAAATATTATCCATTTTATATATATGATCCAGGTATTTTCCTGTTCTTATTAAATTTTGAGGTTATTTTATATATATATATATATATATATATATATATATATATATATACACACATACATATAATATATAATGTAATATACACATAACATAGAGACATACACATGATGGCTACTCTACTAAGTCCATATACGTTCATATGCACAGGTATATATACATATATACACACAAACAATATGTATATGTATGTATATACACACACACACACACACACAACAAGGCATGTAAGTATTTATTGACCTAGTAGGCTATAATCATCCAGTTGCATGTCATAATCTGAACAATCATTTTTCATCCACTTGATTTTTCTGGTGTGCATTGGTAGACCAATATGTTGGGTAACTATAGATTGCATTGTACAAACTTTGTGGTGTTCTGGGATTCAGTGGAATCAGAGTAATGCCATATGCAAACATTAGCATATGGAAACCCTCACTTAGACTTTAGTAAAGGCAGCTGGCATATGGCTTCCTGTTTTATAATTTTTATCACAATATCACTTGATATTGACAATCAACAAAATTCTCTCTCTAGGTACCTCCTCTATCCTGGAGTAATATATGATCTCCATATTCGTCTTGTCTTCCACCTTGCCTCTCCAGCAGCCTTTTGCTCTATTGAATCAAATGCTGTTTCCCTGCACCGTAAAGAACAAATATTAATGACAGTAGAATCTAACTTTCTCTGCCCTAGTCAATTGTGAAACTATAAAAGTGTGTAATGTAATGGGGAATTATCTACAAAAATATGTCTATTTGTTTCTCACATTTTAATCAGAATATTTTTGATTAATGTTAATTCACATCAAGATTTTATGGCACTAACAAGAGATATGAGTTGTTGCTGACGTTCTCTTGACTACCTTATTTTACAAAAGATGGTATCCATGATCTTTCCCATCTGTGGGAATCTTCCCCTCCTTGAAATAACTTTAATACTACTAAATACTACTAAAAGTGAATCATCCCCAATACAGATTTCTTTTTTTTAATTGAAAACAAAGTCACTTTATTATAAATTTTTTGACTGTACATATACATGAGTAATTTTTAAAATAACATTATCCCTTGTAATCATTTTTCCAAATTATCCCTCCCCTCCCTCTATTCCCTCCCCTAGATGACAGGCAATCCCATACATTTTACATGTATTACAATATAACCTAGATACAATATATGTGTGTAAATACCATTTTCTTGTTGCACGTTAAGTATTAGATTCCGAAGGTATAAGTAACCTGGGTAGATAGACAGTACTGCTAATATTTTACATTCACTTCCCAGTGTTCCTTCTCTGGGTGTAGTTATTTCTGTCCATCATTGATCAACTGGAAGTGAGTTGGATCTTCTTTATGTTGAAGATATCCACTTCCATCAGAATACATCTTCGTACAGCATTGAAATGTACAGCGATCTTCTGATTCTATTCATTTCACTCGGCATCAGTTGATGTAAGTCTCTCCAAGTCTCTCTGTATTCCAGCTGTTGGTCATTTCTTACAGAGCAATAATATTCCATAACCTTCATATACCATAATTTACCCAACCATTCTCCAATTGATGGACATCCACAGATTTCTTATTATGTATTTATTTGGTCACGTCCCAGTCCCTCTTAATGACTCCATATTTTTCTTTATCTTCAGTAGTACACCTCATATGCTCAGCTGGTGGATTCTTATTATGATGGTTCTAATGTGATCAGTATTGAGAAAAGAATTATATTAAAGTGATGGCAAATTGCTCCATTTTACTAACATTTGTAATCCTTTCTTTACTTTTTTTCTGTAAATGGTGTCTGTACAATTTGGATTGATTAGGTCAAATGCCAAACTTTTTGTAGGCTCTTTTTCTTCTCACCTGCTTTTCACTCAATTGTGAAAACATGTTTTTATCCATTTGTTATTCTCTTTAATTTATTCCTTTTTAATAACAGCTTTTTATTTTCAAAATGCTTGTAAAGATAGTTTTCAACATTCACCTTTGCAAAATCTTGTGTTCCAAAATTTTCTCCCTTTCTTCCCCCTATTTCCCTTTAGACAGCAGATAATCCAATATATGTTCAACACGTGCAGTCCTTCTCTATATATTTCCACAATTATCATGTTGCATAAGAAAATCATATCCAAAAGGAAAAAAATGAGAAAGAACAAAAGCAAGCAAACAATAATAAAAAAGGTGAAAGTACTATGTTGTGATGCGCAGTCAGTCCTCTCTCTGGGTGAAGATAGTTCTCTTCATCACAAGATCATTGGAACTGGCCTGAAATGTCTCATTGTTGAAAAGAGCCATTTCCAACAGAATTGATCATTATTCTAGTTATTGCCATATGCAATGTTCTCTTGATTCTACTCACTTCACTTAGCATCAGTTCATGTTTAATTTCTTTCACATGAGCTTGTACCATATTACAGTGTAGCTCTTAAGTATCATGTCTTTTTGCATGGCAAAAAGATTAAATGTTTACTATCTGAGGCAGTTTCTAGGTTCTCCCTAGGATAACTGTTTTGCATGGGTTCAAACTTAAGAAATACTGAATAGTCAGTTCCAATATCTAATTTTATCTATTTCCTTTTTTTAAAAAATCAACAACTTATTTAGGTAACATTTTAATGTACTTGGGTTGGAGCTATATTAATTGCAGCCATATTAATTTTAGTTTCTCTTCTCCTAATTTGGTGTTCAGTTTTTACCTCTGCATTAAATATTTGATAACCTGAATGGACACAAGCAACTGATTCTGAAATAACTATTTACTTGCTGACTAATAAGATATAGTCAACTAAAACAATATTCAGTGTGTAACACACCTATTGCCCTCTAAACTTTTCTTGGAGGAAGTATCCATGAATTGCAGTAAGTCTGAGAATAACTAATATATATGCCTTTTTTTTTTTTTTTTTTTTTTTTTTTTTTTTTGCTGCTGCTGCAGTTGGGGTTAAGTGATTTGCCCAGGGTCACACAGAAGTGTTAAGTATCTGAGGCCAAATTTATTTGAACCCCTCCTGATTTAGGGCTGGTGCTCTATCCGCTATACCAACAAACTGCCCCTTTTCTTTTATTTCTTGAGCCCAGACACTTCCAACATTTTTTAAAATCCATGACAGCCTGTATCATGAATTCACCAAGGATTAAGTTGTATATTAATAGAAGTAAAGACCTAGAATTACAAGGGACTTCAGAAGTGATTGAATCCATCCTCACCTTCTAGAGATGAGGATACTCAGGCCCATAGGGGTTACGTGTCTTGATCTAAGTATCACTGATAATGTTTAAAGTTGGATTTCAGTCTAAATCCTCTGACTGTTTTCTAATTCTTCACATTTTTTTTTTACTTCTATATCCTCTATAACAGATTTTAGTTCATTAACTACAGTTCTTTCTTGGTGGTCCTCTTGCTTACTTTCATGATGAACATCTCAAGGTGAGATGACTAAGTATCCAATAAAATGGTGCTCCTTGTATTCCTCAGGTATATTATAAAATGTAATATTTCAATTACTTTATTCATCTCTATAGAGAGAGCCTATAAATCATCCTTCTATTTTTAAGTGGCAACTTCTTTATGACTTGAAATTTATTTCATATGTAGAATGCCAAATGGCTATATTTTAGTTTGTCTACTAGTCTGTTAACTTTGTTGCTGAATGAAGATCACATGTCAAAAATAACTAATGATGACAGCTAGTCTAAGATGGTGTTTCTAAATCCTTTTTTGTGTGTATCATGAACTTCTCTGGCAGTTGATGAACACTATGGACCCTGTTTTAGGGATCAAATGAGACATTTGTAAAAGTGAGAAAAATACCTTAGCATAGTGTTTGACTCATAATAAATACTTAATAAATGCTTCCATTCCATTCCATCCTTAGAATAATCTATTTTAATGCTTGAAAAAAATATATAGGATTACAAAGAAAACCAATGACTTTGAAATCAGAAAAAAACAACTTCAAAGATCTCAGGTCAAGAGCCTGTGGAAGAACTCTGTAATTCATATTACCTTTCTTCCCTATCTCTTTCCACAATAATGTCAAATTAAATCTAGTGAACAAAGTGCTTACAATGCACAAGATGCAACTATGAGTGGTAAGAAAAATGAAGGGAATAAACAAATATATAGCGCCTTTTATGTGCTAAGTGTTTTACAAATACCTCATTAGATCTTTACAACTATCCTATCAGGTAAATGTTATTGTTATAGCCTATTTACAGTTGCAGAAAGAGACAGCTAGGTAGCACAAGAGATAAGAGCACTTACCTTGGAGTCAAGGGACCTGAGTTCAAATCTAGTCCTAGATACTTATTAGTTGTGTGACTCTGGCAAGTTTACCCTGTTTTGCCTCTGTTCCTTAACTATAAAATGAATCAGAAAAGGAAGCATCAAACCACTCCAATCTTTTGTCAAAATATGGAATCATGAAGAATTAGGACTGAAATTACTCATTAACAATAATAGTTGAGGAAAATGAGACAGAATAAGTGACTTTATCAAGTTTTGAGATCATATTGAATATAGAATATTGGAAAATGGTTCTCCCTAATTCCTATCCCAGCTCTCTGTCTATTGTGCCATACTTAGCTGCCTCTAGGTAATACCTGGAATGCAACGATGCATAAAATCTGGGACCTGTCCTCCAGAAACTTACATTTGACCTAAAAATACCAGCTAGGACACATGAAAACAATTTGAGAAATAATGATAATGTATAATTATGCAGCAAAATTATAAATAAAAAGAACTATGATAAAAACTACCATAGTACTTCAGAAGAAATCAGTAAGAGTGAAGTGTAGTCAAGAAAGACTTTATGGAGGAAGTTGGAATTGATTTAGACTTAAAGAGTTGTTGGAATTTAGGTAGGGCCAAGGGAAGGTCACTCCAGGCTGTGGGAACATCACAAGAAAGTCACACAGTTGGGGATGAACCTTTTCTATTTATGGGACAATGAGGAAATCATCTTAAACACTGCAGCAGGAGTAGCAATATGAATTTTCTTAGATTTTATATACTTTGGACAGTCTAAAAATAATACTAGCCTGTGCAGTTGGTCAGATTAAATGTAATTACAGGTCAGTTGCCAAGCAGTCATTTGGATAGCCACACAGTTGATATGATATGCCTTGTCCCATCCCTGGAGTCTGAGGTAGGCCTACACCCAGGCAGTGGTGGATCTACTTTGGTAACTATGGTCTGGATGCTACCAGAGGAGTTTGGGTTGCTACCAGATAATTCTTTAGTGTTGAACCCATTGAGAGGGGCAACTGTGATGGTGTTGCATAGTGAGTGGAAAGATTACTGGGCTTGGAAAAAACCTGGGTCCCAATTTTACCTGATACTTAATAGATTATGTGACAATAGACAAGTCACACTCCCTAAGCCTCAGTTTCCTCATGTTTAAATTAAGTATAAGACCTATACTACTGTTTATACATAAAAGAAACTAAAAGGGTTTTATCTAATGAGTTTGATTGCTAGCTAAATCTCTGCCAAGAAAACCCCAAATGGGATCACATAGAATCAGACACTAATAAAAAAATGACTGAATAACAAAACATTTCATGCCTTTAATTCAGGGGTGCTTTCTAGCATATATGGGTGCTTCAAGGATTAAATGGGAAAACATATGTAATTTCTAGCCCTTTATAAGTGTCAGTTGTTTTGGCTAAGGCTCATTTGATGAATGTTAACCTAGGACACCTACTTAAACACTTTGGTGCTTACTGATCTGACTGCACCAGTGACCTAGAACTTGTGAAGGGGAGCCTAGCACTGCCTCATGGTGACCCCATTTGTATACATTCATATTTTTTGCTATAAGCCTGATGTTGCCTTTCTATTGTATGTTCTATTGTGTAACATTTAGATTTCTGGGATCACCCCAAGTCAAATGCATTTCTTTTGGAAACCCTCAGTTAAAATACATGAAAAATGCCTTTAAGAATGAACTTCCTCCCTTTGGATCATGGTAACATTTCATTCAAAATAATAACAGTCTCAATAATGTTTAAAGAGCTATTTATTTTGGAAATCAAATATATAATCCTTTTCTACACAGGCTCCTAGGAGAGTACTGTGTCTACTTCTGGCCTCCACAATTAAAGAGAGATGTGGAGAGCCACAGGATAATTAAAGGGTTGAAGACCAAGATCTGTGTCTAAAGGTTTAAACAACTGAGATTGTTCTGCCTGAAGATGTGGATATTGGAGGTGTGATTTAATAATGGTCTTTAAGGAGGTGACAACTGGGCTCTGTTTCCACTGCAAGAAAAATTAGGTAGCCTGGGACATATTTTAGATATAGGATAAGATTTTCTGATGATAATATGTAGAACCTATGACCCAGGGAAAATGGGAGTTCTATTCTGCAGCTCCATAATCAACCAGAAAGTCTTTATTCTTATACCCACTATGTACTCATCACTTTCTAAAGTGCTTAGGAGCTATGATAGGAAGTATATAATGAGATTCCTTCCCTCAAGAGGCTTTGAATCTATCTAGGGAAACTTATTCCTGAAAAAAATTAAAAATATTATAAGATAATATATAATTAGGACATAAGGTCCCATAATATGGTGACATAATATCACCATATACTGTTTCATGTGATGATACATGAGCTTAATCTAGTCCTACACTTAGTAGATTTTTAAGAGAGATTTTTGGATAGAGTAGGGGTGCACAGTGCAAGATCTACAGTGTCTCAAGTTAGAGTACAGCATCAGCTATGTGAAGCCATTTGGATACTACTCAACACTTATTCATGATTACACATTGTGCCTTGAGAATTTTAACTCTTAATCTCTTTAACTTCATACCTGATTCCTTTCAGATGAAATCCCAAATTGTGTTTTCTTTACCATACCAAGCTGTCAGAGCAGTCTTTTCTTGCAAGCCTGTTATTTTCATTGCCAATGCAGGAGAGGGGGTGCAAACAGCTTTGGCTTCTTTAGTTGCCTCTCATTATAGGAGACAGGAGCATGGTAAAATACTGATAATACATCAGTAGGGAAACATGGCACCTATTTATGACTTATTTCATTTAGATGACATCATGGCTCCACATGACAATGTGATTTAAGATGAAGTGCACTCATTAAAACTCAAATTCCATCATGTCACGGATAACTTATGATCTCTAGATTTGGGGTATTAACCCTTGTAGAACATGCCAGGTCTCATGTGATGTCTGTTATTAATAAGAAGAATCAATTCCATCCCATTCCTTAGATTGCTCATTCATATCACTAGTCAACAGCTCAACACCATATTTAGTAATCCTGACAAGAGAAAGAAAGCTTGTTTAGAAAGAAAAAGTTGTTTAGGAACTTGATAATGTGTTATAATGCATTTGCTGAAAAGTGGGCCGATGATGGTTAAGAGATCTCATCTTTACATGGCTGTGTGCACATTTGTGTCTATGGTTGGTAGCTCGCTTGTTTAGAACATAGTGCTATAATGAGACCGGGATCGTGGTCTACATGTGGGCCATTCAATTTTGCTACTCCGTGGACAAAAATCACCCCCCCTGACCCTGGCCAGCTGTCACACAGATGCTTTGTTATTGTGGTTATGAAAATAAGAGTTTGGACAGTTCATAACAAATTCATCACCACCATGGAAGGAAAACTGCAACACATTCTGTTCAGAGTTGACAACTTACATCACCCTCTTAGCTGAAGGACATTAGTAGGCAGCTGGATAGCACAGTGGAGAGACTACTGGACCTAGAATTTGGAAGATTGAGCTCAAATTATGCCCAGGGTCACCGGGGACAATTTACTTACCTTTTGTCTGCCTCTGTTTCCTCATCTGTGAAATGACAAAAATAATAATACCTACCTCTTAGAGCTGTCATGAAGATTAAGTGAGATAATTTTTATAAAGTGCCTAACAAACCTTAAAATGTTATGTAAATGCTAGCTATTATTATTGTTATTATTATTGACTATAGGGACTGACATTTATGTGTCTGTCTTATTTATAGACTAGTGTAAAGATATAGACTACAGAGTATCCAGACAGTTACAAATCATGCTAAAACATATAGTAAAACAATACTGATTCAGATTTATTTGGGGGAAAAGCCAATATAACAGTGAAATGTTTTAATTATAGAATATTTTCAAAAGAGATAGAGCTTTATTATTTTCAAATTTGCAAAATGAGAGGGTTGGGAGCAGTGATCTCTAAGGTCCCTTCCAGATGGAACATTCTATAATCGCTATGATCTCCAAGTGCACTGATTAACATAATTAATAGCAAACAATGTGCTTCAGAATATGGTAGGCAGTTCCAGAATTTTCTCTCAAAAACTATTTATGTCTATTTTGCAACTCTCTCTAAGTTGCAAAAAAAAAAAAAAGTTTTATGGGGAAGGTATAAAAGCATAATATATATCCATTTCTAGCTTTACTATACATGAGTAGGTCCATAAACAGAGAAGAAAATCGAATTCTTCCTAAAGAACTTCCAAAGAATTGAGCAGATCAATGAAAAGACAGAGATGGGAAAAATCTCAGTCTGTTGCCACCTGTGCAGTGTGATTTTCAGGTATCCTGACCTCTCAATACTTCCCACTGTGGTTCCCAGGAAAGCTTAATACATTTTTCCTTTTGCCCAGTTTATCCTGCTGCTCCCATCTTCTATCTTAATATAACCTCTCATCCCAACTTTTCTTATCCGAATTGATTTGGTCTCCATTGTTTCCTCAAACTTATTCTATGTATTCATTCATTATCTTTGGGTATTTTTCTCTTGGAATGATAAATAACTTATTCAAATATAAAAAAAATGAATGTGCAGATCATACCCTCTTTAGTCTTAATCCCAATTTTAGAAACTTTAGTACTTGATTTTAAGGTTGGGGATTTATGTTTTGAGGAAAGAAAAAAAAATCAGTTCACATTCTCTAGGATTTAAATCAAATAAGACCTAGTCTGTCAGATCTGGAACTTTTTGGGGGGGAGAGGTAATGCCACTTAGGAATGCGCCTTCAGAAAATAGTTAATTGGAATCAGTATCTTTAAAAAAAATCCTTTTAGGCTCCATTATGATTTTCCCAGCTGCCTATTACATCTGAGTTTGGTGAAGTACAGTATTTAGTATTCTGTCCTATTGACCAGAAAGAAAGACATTGAATACTTGGAGTTTGTAGATTGAATAAAGTTCCTTATACCAAGTAAATTTACTAACCACCAGGAGTGATATTTATAGCCACATTAAGGACTGATATTTTGCTAGCCATGAAGCAGTTCAGTGGGAGGAAAATCAATTTGTAAATTAACATGATTATATGGAAGATAGGGAACAGCTGTTGTCTATCTCCACTGAGAACAAAACAATTGGCTCCTGGACTCCAACTGCAGCTGGAGGGATGCAGGTTAGATCTATAGGGACACTCTCCTTGACAAGGAGAGTTGAAAGTAGCTATCAGGAGAGGCTGATGAAGCTTCATCCTAGAAGAGCTGGATTAATAGGCTGGCTCCCCGGTGATTGAAGATGGTCTGGATCCAGGGCTTCATGGAGGCAGCGTTCTGGATTCATTGACCTCCTGAAGGTACCTTGGCTAGGAATCACAATTTCGGCCTTATCTACCATATTGTGGGGGCCTTGGAAAGCGGCTCCACCAAGGAGATTCAATTACCTGTCTGTGGCGGGCGCTCATGTGATTCCACGCTCCCCGGAGCCAATAATGCAAACATACCAACACAGCCCCTCTGAGCATCCTGTTGTTGTAACAGCTTCGTAGGGGCCAGCTAAGCCCCTTTCCTCTGTGAAGCTTGGACTGGCAGAGGACCACAGCTTATTCTCCTCCCCACCCCGGCCCCTATTCCTGCCCTAATGTGGTGCCAACATTTCTGGCTCTCTATCACATCTCTTGGGTGCACCCCAAGAGCAGCGACCTTGTGGCTAGATGCCTGCCAGACCCCCTCTCTGACAGAGCAGCTGTTACTCTTGGCCAGTTTAAAAGGCCTTTTAGGTTTGAGGAACTCCTCAATGAGATCATTTTGTTTATCTTTTGCAGGTTAGGTGACTAGACCTTTGAAAAAGTGGGATACTTTTCCTCCTTTAACTAGAAACTAGAAACTTCACTGTTGTGGGCATGATGTATTTGAAGACCAGACTTTCATTCTTCTAAGCTTCCCATATAATCAAAGGAGTCTAATGAATTCAAGTTGCCTGTAACATTTTGTGTGTTTCTGAGTTGAAACTGAATTCCCAAACAACCATGTGAGGAATAATGAAATTCAGGCAAGCAGACCTTGTTTTCCTGGCATTGGGCAGAGGCTTTGGTGGTAGGACTCCTGGGTTCTGTTCCCTGAGCTCTGAGAGGACACAACATTTGGCATTGATGGACTACCTGTCAGGGCAAGAATGTTTTTGAAAAAAAACAAAACAAAACATCTTAGGAAATTTGAGCCCTACACTGAGCATTTTATAGGGGCCAGCATTTCTGGGGTGATAGAGAAACCCCTCCCTTCACCACTCACTCCTATCCCCACAGCATGGAGCAGTCATTTAGTGGTAGAAATGATGAAAAAAAACCAAAAAGTATGTTATCCATATGAAACCACGCGAGAGTTTAGGTACAGTAAGCAGTCCCTCATTATTCCGCTTGGAGTTTGGCCAGAAGCTGGGGATTAAAATCCTTAGTGTTATGAAAAATTCCATGGGAAGTTTAATGCCTACAAATAGCCAGAAGCTCAGATTTATGACATCCCAAAATAGCACCTCTAGTAAGATTGGGCCACCAGTGCCATGCTGGGGCACAGCTTTGGTGACAGGCGAAGAACCCCATTTATTGAATCATAAACATCATTTCCTACAGCCCCTAAGTTGGAGGTTTGTTATTCAAATGCTCTTTACCAATTTGTTAGCTGCTCCTTTAGAAGCAGGATGCCGCTGGCACTCAGTCAAGAGGCAATAATAAAAATGTCAGCTAAGCTGCCTTCTTCTTGGTTTGGGTGGTGATGATGACGACAAGTACATCTGGGAAGGATTGGGTCCTCCCATCATCATCATCAACATCATTACCTTGTAAGTAGACAGAGTAGGTGGCCACCCACAGGATGTTATTTCAGAGAGGTCAGAAAGGTTCTTCTTATTCTGCTAAATAACTACTCATTTAGCTAATTCCAGAATTCCTCATTAATTTTATTCCATTGGGTTACGGCTTTGCTCTCTTGTTAAAAAGTTAAAATACCCATGAAAAATTCAATATGCTAAGCTTATAATTATTTATTTTTGAACTTAATATACATCACTATTTGGGATTCACTTCAGTCCTGGTTCTGCTGCTAACCTGCTGGAGAAGCTAGGAAAGCCACAACCTTCTCTATTAGCTAATCTATGAGGCAGCTAAGAGACAGTGCAAAGGGCACTGGGCTTGGAGTTCAAATCTAGCTATTATTAGTTAGTGTGATCCTGGGTTACTTGTTTGCTTCAATTTCCTATGAAGTGAGTTGAAGAAGGAAATGACAAAACCCTCCAGTGTCTCTGTCATTTCCTTTTCCAGTTTCCCTAAATGGGGTCACCAAGAGCTGGACGTGACAATTGGCAATTAAATGCCAATAATCTACAAAATCGCTGGCACATAGTAGGCCCTATATAAATGTTAACTGGTTATTTGTTATGAAATGGGGATTAAAAATAATATTTGGGGGCAGCTAAGTGCTGTAGTGGTTAGAGCATCAGCCCTGAAGTCAGGAGGACCTCAGTTCAAATCTAGTTTCAGATACTTCCTATCTGTGTGACCCTGGGAAAGTCACTTAACCTCAGTTGCCTCAGCAATAATAATAATAACAATAATTGTTCTAATTAATCTAATTTTTCACAATCTGGTTCCTACTTATCTTACCATTTTTAATTTTTATTACTTCCTTTCACCTGCTTTATGTTCCGGCCCAACTGGACTACTGATAGTGCCCTGAATTGCACATTATATCCTCTACTTGTGTGCATTTGCACATGTCACATTCTCCTGCCAGGATTGTTCTTCTCATAGCCTTTATTTTGAACCTTCAGGGCTCAAGCCAGTTTTTATCTCCTTGGTGAATTCTTTTCTAATCTTCTGGCTGCTAATACTCTCTGTTTGTTAACATTATATTGTATTGTGCTTATTGGTATACATGTCATATCCTTCCAGTAAAACACACAAGCCCTTCAAAGGCAGAGTTTGTTTTTTGTTTGTCTCTGCTTCGGAGGGCCTTGTGCACAGTAGGAATTTAATAAATTTGTTGAATTGAATTTAATCAAATGTTCTGACAAGACTAGGCAGTTGTCTTGAAATATGGTTATCAGGGTTAGAGCTTTGTAGTCAAAGGAAAAAACTCTCTGGGTAAGAGCCTTTGTCACCCCAAATCAAATTTGTGGATATGTTTGTGTGAGAACAGTCATATTCTTTAGTATTCACAATGCTCTAGGCCTGGAGAATTAGAGAAGTGACCTAAGTACAGGAAGCCAGCTGGGAAACACTAGGCCAGGCAGTTACCAAGCTCATTACCAAGTTGGATTGAGATGAAGCATTGTTTGCTGAGAGCCACAGCTTGTGTTGGCCAACCCTCGATATTAAAAATGAGGTAGCTTCATCCTTACCACTTTAAAGCCATGGGCATGTTGCCATTGTGGCCCTCTGTTGGGCTCTTGTGATGCATTGAAAGAATTTTGGTTCAAGGATTTTTAAAACAGGCATTTGGGGCTATGTAGGATAACTGGCACCAGCTAGCAATGGACAGGCCTCTCACATTAATATTATTTAATGTAATGTAATTGCCATCATGGCGCTTTAGTGGATTCATGTTTCAAACCCATATTGATTGTTAATAATAATGCAGTAGCCTTTTAACACCAACTGTTGATTCACTGCCTGTGAAAGCAGGGAGCTTTGAGGGCAAAGATAATTTATACTTGCCAACTCACTTAGAGAAAATTCCAAGTACATGGAAATCTACATATTCAGTATTAGAAAGGGTAATTAGGGATAGGCTAAATATTTACCCAGTTCTCTTCTTTAAATCACAAATGGGATGGAACTGGCTGGTTTAAGGTTTTCTAATAGGAAATAATAAACTATAAAGATAGGGAGCACATAAAGGAGTATATAACTTTATTTCTTCCCAAAGTTTGACACAATAAGAATGATCCTACTTTAGAACTAAGGGTTTACATATATTTTTGAATTTGGAAAGGGTCCCAACGTTATTCTATTAGACTAGAATATATGAAATTTTGCAAGTGTGTTGTTGAAGGGTAATCCAGAAACAGGAATGACAAGAACAGCAACAAAACCTATCATTTCAGAGGAAAATTAGTTTTCAGCCAAGCATTATAAAAGTTATGGGAGCAAATGATGGGACAAAGATTAGAGATTTACACAAGGTTAGTGTTTCAAACAGCGACAGAACAGTACAGGTGGAAAAGTGCAAGAAGTTGGAATTAGAACGGTTGTACTGGACTCTTGGCTTTGCTACTAACTATCTGTGTGATCTTAGGCAAATCCATTTAATGGGCTGTCTTCCTTATCTGTAAAACAAGAGAATTGGATTAAAAGTAGATGCCTCTGAGGTCACTTCCTGCTCCGAATCTATGATCCTGAGCACCTTATGGCAAGTGACCATTTTTGTATCTTGCAACAAGGACAGAAATAACTTCAGGGAAGACAATTGACTCCATATAAAGCTTTTCCTCTGACCAAATTCATTTCTCTCTTCCCTGCTGTGCTCTTGACAATTGGCTCCTGAGGATATCTAGAAGTAGAGTGAGCCATGTTGGACAGAAAGAGTTGTTCCTTTTTGTGTTAGTTTGTGCTTCCCTTTATTTGCTTCTGCAATCCCACTTCAAGCAAATAGCAAATTGAAAGTCACTTTTTGCCCATTTGAAAGTAGTAAGAGGCTTTCCTACTACAAGATATTCAGTGATGCAACCAAAGTCCTCCAGAGCCTCATATGTTTGAATTTATTGTACAGCCCTGCAGTGGCTGGGGCATTGGAAGTGCAGAGACAGCCAAAATGGTGCCAGTTGTTTACATGTGGCTCAGCTCCGAAGATACTTCAGAATTTCAGCTCCCAACTTGTCACTTGACATTTCAACTTTAGCTGTTTTGCACTAATGAACTCCTTTATTTCTGCCAGTCTCATTAGGACACTCCATGCTTTCCAGAAACCTAAGTGAAGTTTAATAGAGACAAAGCCATTCCATTGGCACTACTGTGATCAGAAAGCTACACTCAATCTTGTTTTCTTCATAAAAAGGTCCTTTTTCATCTGATTAGCATTCTTGAATACAGTACATGTTGATGACTTGCTTGAAGACATTCACTGTGGGGATACAGCACCTATTGCACGTGATAAAACAACATAAGGCAGATGAACTGCTCATAACAATCTAATTAGTTTGGGCTTTTCATTTCATTTTATGTACTGAATTGAACCTGATTCAATATGATTCTGAGCTGGAGTATATCATGGCCTCAGACTGGCATGCAAGTTCATGGAATTTGCTTGATAGACCGCTAATAGTACAGAAAGTTGTTTTTCAATCACTGGTTGAATAGGACATAAAGGCGGAATGACTGAAGTATGGTCTGATATGGCTTGGTCAATGCAGTTACCTGTGCTGGAAGATTTTCATGATGACTTCTTTTGTCTCACTAGGATCCATGAGTTCTTGCTTCGCAGCTGCTTCCTGAAAAGCTGTTATTGTTGTTGTTAGTCCTTTGTTTTCAACCCTAAAATGATCCAAAAAATCTGTGTGTGGACAATCTCTTGTGATTTCTTCCAGAGAAGAGACCATGTTTTATTTTTCTTTGTATCCTCCATAGTGCTCCGCCTTGCAAGTAGTGTGTGGAGTCCCCAATGATACAGATAGCAATGCATTTATCCCTGCTTGTCCTATGTGACTTGATTTGTCACGTCCTTCTGCATTTCCCACATTGCTGTAGAACCAATGGAGCATACTGACTTTCTATGGTTATTCTCTGTTCTTGTCATATGTTCAACTCATCTCTTTTTTTTTTTTTTTTTTTCCTCCTGGTGATTCATCTTTTTTAGGATATCCTTTATGTAAGTGGTACCAAACTCAAATAAAAAAGAGGTCACTAATCCATGTATAAGGATCCTTGTGGGCTGCATATTGAATTAATTTAAAAATGCAATGTTATCTATATTTTATTCTATTTTTGTTTTGTTAAATATTTCCCAATTATATTTTAACCTGGTTTCTGAGCAGCACTTGGAAGTGTTGTTTTTGATATCTTTGCCTCATGGTACTTGTCTTGAGTCATTCTTTTATTTGTAATATATTGCAGGCTTTGCAAATCTACCATATGCCTGTCTATTATCCTTTGGGTGATGTTGATTTTCCCTCTGTAGTGATAGTAAGCAGAGAGGTACCTCTGAAGCCTAGAAAGCTGGCCTTGGGATCAGAAAGACCTGGTTTTCAATTCTATCGATTTAAGTCCTATCTGGATTTGTGACTTTGGACAAGCCATGAAATCACTCAGCACCTTAGCTAGAGTCTGGAAGAGAGATGCTGATCTGCTGGTTAGGAGAGTTTTTTATTCAGGCTTCCCTATAACAATAAAATCACAATACTTTTATAAAGAGAGAGAGAGAGAGACAGGAAAAAGGAATATTATTTGGTTCAGAGAGTCTACTTTCCCAACCCATGATTGAAAAAAATGCATTTAAATTCCCAAAGAATATGTCTCTACTTTTATTTTTTTTAATATCCATAGACTACTCTCTGTACTTAATATTAAGGTAGGAAAAATGAGGATTCAATTACCCACCTTTGGGCAGCATGAATTAGCTAGATCCATATTTATTTTGGAGGGGAAAAATGCTGTTAAGCATTATATCAATATTGTGCTAGTATTATATACACACACACACACACACATACACACACACATATATATATAAGATATATATTTATTTAATTTTTATTTTATGAAATAAAACAAGGATTTCAATAACAATATATAATAAAAAGATAATTGTGCACTAAGCTGCAAATCTTTTGTAAACTTGCTATTCATTTTAAATATATTTTAAGCATTAGGAAAGGCTTTATTTAAAAGGAGGTCAATTTCTTTTGTTAAACAAAGATTATGGTTTTTCCAGAGGTGTGTTAGAGCCAGCACATCACATCTATTTGACAGTATGAACATTTATCTCAGAAATAAGCAATCTGGGCTTGGTTTATTGTTAGTCTAGACTTAAGAAAGTGATTAAGAAAATCTTAATAATACATATTAAACTTAAAAGTATGTTCTGAGTGTATTTTCCCCTTCTCCTCCCTAGCCAATTATTAAACAGTTACCATCATACCTCTGGTTTTTACTCTATTTTTACTCTATAAAGTATTTGGAATATCTAAAATAAGTGTCCAGGTCATGGGTATGGGATCCAAAAATAAATTGAGGTTTTTACATTATTAAAATGCTATGGACCCAAATGCCATCAACACTATAAAATTATTAATGAAGTACTACTCTACATTTTAAATAGTCTATGCATCCCAGAATTGTGCTCTTATGTTCTTATTTTGTCTGAAGCTTCTATTTAGTCAGATTCTTAATTTGATTCAATCCTATTCTTATCCTAAGTAACATTCCAAAGACTCTATTGATCTGGTTGTTATGACATGGCTATTATAGGAGTAGAAGTGTTTCTTCCATGCTGGGATTATGCCAGATGTTTGTTGTTGTATTTTCTATCCAATGATCATTATTTCTATTGCTGCTGAATTAAACTTTGCTGGGGGTAGCATTTCTTGAGTTTATTGCATTTCTAATTTTTTTCTTTCTTTCTGATAAAATAACATTTTAGTAAAGTTCATTGACCTGCTTGGTAGACAGTAAACTAAATGCATATCTCCTTTGCTTATTTAGGTTTTATATCCTAGCTGGTGGTTTTTTATTCCTGCAGTAATTTGTCGAAAGCTTGTGGTTAGGTTGTATGTAACCTTTAATTCAGCTATTGTTAGCACTTTTGTATGCCAGTGAAGAGTTTGGAAATTTTCTGTAGGTTCTTAATTATTCCCCTAGTACTTCTGAGCCATCATTGACATCTGAGTAATATGCATTTTGTATGTATAACCTTCAGCTCCCCATTGAAAGAAAGCCTGGGCTTCATACTTCATACAGGAAGATGAAGCCAAAGGTGTTTGTGCTTTTTTTTTTAACTTCTACTATCCAGGCTCTATGAGGGATAGGTCTAAGTTAATTAGCAATTAGTAAAATGCATATCAAACTTCTGATAAAATATTAAGGCTATGGAGAAACAGAAGGTTACTAAAGCACTAACCCATTCTTTGAGAGAGGGGAAGGAATAAAAATATCAGTGGGAGGGCATCACGTGGCACTCATTGGTCCCAGTGCCATTGTGCTAAAGAACATAATCTCAAAGATTAAAGTTCATATTTTTAGAGCTAGAGGGGTTCAGAGGCCATCTAGCCCGAGGCTCATTGTCATCTTAAACAGGAGGGAAGAGTCTCAAAGAAGACTTTTTAAAGGGCACCCAAGTAATAATAAATAGAAGTTAGATTTGAATCCAGATGTTGTGATTTGAGAAGTAGCTCTCATACAGTAAAGAGGAGAGGGGAGTAAGTACTTCCAGGTGTCCACTATTGTCAGGTGCTTTGCTAAGTGTTTTATGAATATTATCTCATTTGATTTGTGGATATAAAGAAACATGATAAGAAATGTTAGTTGGGAATGGAACCCTGGTTATTATGAAAGTTAGTTTGCCATCCTTTGCATGAGGAGATGACATTACTAACACACCAGACATAGTTGAGCCATTCTCTCTCTGGCTTGTTCTGATCCACCCACATCCGCTTTCTGTCTCTGTCCTGAACAGTGATGGCATCAATTAGCCAGACCACTAGCCAGGATTATGGGTTCATCCTGTGGCCATAGCACAGAGCAGAGTTAACACGATGTGGGGATGGAACTGATGGCTTCTGCCTCCAAAATACGTGATCTAGTTCATTGCCTTTCCAGTCACACACCAAGATCCACCATGTCGGTGATACTGTGATCCATGAAGACCCAGAGGTCTACGGAGAACACTGATCTGGCTCAGGAAGAAGGATGTGAATGATAGGTAGTGGGTACATGTGGAGGTGAAAATGCATTTATTAAATATTGATTAATAATATAAAATAAAAAGGGAAACAGTCATTGTTTTCATGTAATACACAATCTAAGAGGGGAAGATGGGCAAATGGAAAGGTTGGTGGTCTGTATGACATAGTAACAGAGTGGCAAAGCCTGGTGCGTGGTGGATGATCTGAGGGCAGATTCAAATGAAATTTGAGGGCCTCGTTGTGGCTTTATCAGATAACCTTTGGGACACCTTCCAGCTCTGAAATGCTGTGATTCTGAACATTAACAGAACAATTTCATCCCTTGATTTCTTTACTCTGTTAGACTCATGATTTAGAATTAGAAGAGACTCTATCCAGTGCAATAACCCTTATGTTAAAAATAAGGAAACTAAGAGTCATAAAGGTCACAAAGTACTAAGCAGCAGAGTTGGGATTGATCCAAACCCCACATTTTAAAACATTATACCATGTCATCTTTATTTAGGAGGTCTCCCTGCTTCATTTCTTCTACTCTTTATCTCATCTATGTAGCTGAATTTAGTGGCAATGAGGAGAAGTTTTGGTTTTGGGGTTCATAGTTTAAAAAAATAAAGTTTATCAGAGGGATATGGAATTCACATAGCAAAATCCTTGCAGAATCCTCTATTTTGATATTTCCAGGGGCTATTCCTCTTGTTTTTCATAAAACTGGATTTTTAGCTGCCATCATGCTTTCCCACGGGCAATGCTAGCTTTTCATTTCTGCTTACTTACCAGCATCAGCTAACATCTTTAGAAGGCCCTAGGGAACCAGTAAGAATCCACTCTCCCAGACCTTCATGACCCCTATTGTTTCCTTTATCCAGAAGGCTGCTTTTCCAGGTTCTAAAAGGGATCTCTGGTTCTGTAATAGCTATTCCCATCCTATGATAGCTATAAATATGGACATTCCTCTAGCAAGCAATTGGGCCTCATGTATCAAATGTAATCCTGAACTCTGATGTAGGGTCTGGAACTCCCTGCACAGGGAAGTTCTGAGCCTCCCCAAACAAACAGGGAAAACTTGATACAACTCCTTGCTTTGGAAAGAGTGTCCCCTTGTTGGGGGAAGCTCAGAACTTCCCTGTGCAGGGAGTTCTGGACCACTACACCCAGTGTTTTAGAAAAACAACAACAAAACTAGTGAAATTCAGACCCAAGCTCTTTTTAAAGCACATTTTAAAATTGGTGTGTCTCTATTAATGTGATACATTACTATTATTTTAATAGTAACTTAAATGGGTTTTCCTGCTTCTAACATAGGGTAGCTATGTGATCTATTTGTGATCATAACCTCTTGATGATAATATATGTTAACTATATGTTGCAGAGCCAAGGGAGTGGAGTCTGGTCTAGGTTATCAAAAGGGGTCATGAAGATTTCCCACTATCAAGAAAATCCCAAGTTTGCCCCTCCATGCTAGGTCTGGGGAAAAAAAATCTTATAATTAGAAGAAATGAAATATTAGTTGTAAGGATTACTAAAACCATTCAGTTATTCTCATTTCTAAGATAGTTTCTAGTTATATTTGCTACAGATCTCATTTGAACTACAAGCTTATGAGGTACTTAGCATGAATATTATTATGATATTCTCATTTTTCAAATAAATAAACTGAGACTGAGATGTTTAATTGATTGATTTTACTCAGTGTCACATAATTTGGATGAAATTTGAAGCTAGGCCTTTAAGTTCATTGTTCTTTCCTTTAGATCAGGCTTCTTCTCTGAAACATATTAATTTGAGGAAAGTCCATGAAATTTTTTTGCCTTTGATTTTCTTAGCATCAATAGTGGTAAGCGTTTGGGGGGGTTGAAGTGGGGTTGGGTCATGGCTTTGTGTAAAGTATTATCTAAATGCCAGTTATAATGACTATTTCATAGGTGTAATGAACTCTCGGTATGCATCTTGTTAGCT
>NC_133619.1:386135907-386248407 GCF_048593235.1 Sminthopsis crassicaudata | reverse complement strand
AGATTAAAAGGTGGAAATAATTTAGAGAGGGGCAAAGGAAGAAATACAGAATTAATAGTATAGACTTTATATAGAATATAAGAAAAATAAAAATACATTTAAAATTTGAAGTTGACTACTTGTGAGACAATCATTGCAATGGTGAGATAATAGCTATGATTAAATGTTTTTGCAGATTGTCTATATAAAGTTTAAGTGGAGGATTGGCCTTGCAATCAGAAAGATTTGAGTTTAGGTTCTATCTCTGACAAATAATGGATGTATAAATCTGGGCAAGAAATGTACCCAATGGATATAATTTCCAGATAATGAATTGACCTTCATTGGTAAAGAGAATTTCCTTTTAGCAATTATATCAGAGGTTCAGTCTCTATTCAATTTCTTTATCTATTGCAGTCTTTTTCCATATCCGTATCTATGTCCATGTCTATATCTATATCCCTCTCTCTCTCTCCTCCATACTTCTCCAGTCCATAATATTATATACTTTAGATTCCATTAAAATAGCCCAAAGTTCACATATCATATCCATGTTAGTCAGCTTTAATGAAATTCATAAATGTGCAAATCACCTGGCTTTGAAATTTATCTAAAATGAGCTGAATAACAACAATAAGGAAGATGGAAATTCTGTGGCATTCTTTAGAGCCTTCTCTAAGATTTCAAAAGGTTTATAAATGAATTACTAAATATATTTCATGGATCAAGAGGTAGTTATATTTAGTGACTTCATGGGCAGGTGGGTGGGTGGACAGATGCAGTTGTAGAAGTGCTTAGTAATGTGTCAAAAAGATGGCACCAGTAGAAAGGAGTGAATAGAACTTGAAAAGGTAAAATTAGACAGGCAGAGATGGGAAGATAATGCTTAGAATTTTAGGGAACTCAAATATCATTAAGTATATAATCTGCTAATTTTATTTAAATGTATACATATGTAAATCCATATTTATACATATGAGCATACAAACAACCATATACACACATGCATCTATACATACACACACATATATACCTGTAATTTGTGAGGTAGACTGGTGAAGTGAATAAGACCCAATTTCAAGTCCTGCTTCTGAGTCAGATGTGTGATGAGGAGCAAATTTCTTAAGAAACTTAAGTTTCCTTAATCAAAACTCTAGAAAGGGTGGTGCAGTGTATAGAGTGCCAAGCCTGGAGTCGGAAAGATGTGAGTTTGAATCTGGACAAAGATATTTACTAGCTGTGTGACCCTGGGCAAGTCATGCCTCTAAGAAGTATTTGCCTCAGTTTCTTCATCTATAAAATGGGAACAATTATAGCTCCTATCTCCCAGATTATTGTGGGATCTAATAAGCTAATAATTGCAGACATAGTACTTGGCACATCGAAGGGGCTATATAAATGTTAGCTATTATTAGATATGTGTGATGGATTGAGCTTTCAAAGAGATCATTTCCTAAGCCAGTGAAATCACTGGTGAGTTCTCTACTCCACTCCACTCCCCAATTTAACCAGACCGATAGTTAGGATGTGATAGTTGGAGTTGATGCTTTGGCATGGACAAGGTGAGTACAGCTGAAACTTTAAAAAAGACTAAGAGTTATAAACTATTAAACCATGTGGAATTGGGGATGATTGTCTGCTGGTAGCCTCTCCTATCCTACCTCCCAGGTTCTCATCAGCTTCCAGGTTGCTATTTTGTGTCCCTCTTCCCATTCTAGCCTGGTATCCAAGGCTATTTATTCCTTGGCCCCATTTGCCTCTGTAGCTTTAATTCTAAGTCCAGTTTAGCTTAGGAAAAAAAAAAAGAAAAAAAAAGGTGTGTATACTCTTCCTTATTGCCTGAATACATCTTTTGGGGGGTTGTTGGAGAAGGGGTAATACAATGTTATTGTTTCTGACATCATACTTAGAGATGTAAACCAACCTAAACTAACATGAGGAAATTATATTTCTCTTCCATTATCTTCTTTATTTTCAACTTATTCTAGCCCTTTAGCAATTATTCTTCTCTTCCCTATGAACTCCCGTAGCTCTTAAGGTTTCTAACATTTATTTGGCATTTAGAATGTGATGTTAAACCAACTGTTATCTGATTCTGTCCCCAGATGCCTTATACACAGTAGGCACTTAGTAAATGTTTTTGTCATTGAGGATAATGGCAGGTGCTACAACATTTACTGAGCACCAACTGTGTGCAGAGCCCCGTTTGGAACCTTCTCAAATCTATTCCTGGCCAAATGCCCATCTCTTTAGGGTCCCATAAGATGTTTCTTCTGCCAAATTAACAGGTTGTTCACAGGTCTTGCAGTTCTTCATCTTGCCTCCCATTGCTTCCAGCCTTGCCATTGTGATGGCCTAGCTTTTCTCTGTATGCTCTGAATCTCTTTTCAGTTTTTGGCCATTCTACCACACACTGTTAACGTAGTATATGTTACTATATGGTGAGATTATAGCTGGCCTTTATGTAGAGCTTTAATTATTTTTAAAGGACTTTAATTGTTTGTTGGATGCATATATGCCTCCCAACAATCCTGTGATGTAGGCTCAGAGAGTAAGTGACTTCCCCAAACCACGGGATAGTTGTCGGAGCATTTTGAATTTGATCTCACCTGGCTGTTAGTACAATTAACCTACCACATTGCAATTTTCCCCATTGCAGTTTTGATATATCGCAGATTGGCATAAGAAATTAAATGGGAATTTTGGGAAGTTTTGAGGAAGCTGCAAACAACTTTCAAAGATCAGCAGAGGACACAGAGCCTATGACCAAACACAACCCAAATTTTACAATAAGATATTGTGAATACCCCACAAAAGAAAAAAAAATAGACTTCTTCTCTGGTATGACTCGAAAGCCAAAAATATTTTACCCAGAATTTCCAGACCACAAAAGAATCTCTTCTTTGTCCTTATTACATTCTATCTTATTTGTATCCCTATTTTGTCCTTTTGTTCTAGCCCCTTTAGATGAAAAGCTCCTTGAGAGCAGGAACGGTATGTTTTTTACCATTATATCCCTGTACCAAGCACAATGCTGTGTGTGTATAATAGGCATTTCATAAGTGCTTGTTGAATTTGAGTTTGGATTTCCCTAATGTGATGGCATTTCTGAGGCTGCCTACACAACTTGTGCTTTGGCTCAACTATCCAGTTCAAAAGCCAGCTTCCCAGCGGAATTTCACACATGCAAATGAGCCATTGTGAATCTAGTCATGAAAATTCATGGAACTATGGCCAGTTCAGTGTGTATGACCTGTTAATTTGGCAGCAAATCTTTTGGTTAAATATCCAAATTACTGGCCAATTGCTCAACTTGAACAGTAACAATCCTGCTTGTTACTGGATCCTCTTCTGTTAGAAGAATGGCTATGTAATACTAGTCAAAGAAATTAGATATTCCCTTTAAATTTGGATGGCAGTTAGTACTATAGAAATATTGTAATATGGATGACATGAAAATAATACATCTTAACAGAGCATTCATAGAATGTGTTTTGAGATAGTGCTCCTTATTTCTTACCTGCATGTACTATTTGGGGATATCTCTGACTTCTCTATCATGTTCCCAGGAAGTTCTTTATTGGAAAACTTTATCATCCTCCAGGACCCCATCAGCTTTGATATTCTACCTCATCATATCCCTCTGGTCTTCCGATTGAAAGATGGAGCCATGAATTCTCAGGCTGTTCAGTTCAGATCATCTCATTTCTTACCTGATTTCACTATGGAACTTTTCTCACTTTCCCACCATTGGGTACCTTCCCTGATCATTCTCCTCTTTTTTCCCACCTCCTTTTGTGTGCTGTCTTTGCCAATTGGATTGTAATCAAGTAATCAACAAAACTGTAATAAGCAGGGGACGGGTGCTGTGCTAAGCTCTAGGGATATAAAAATAAACAAAAGATAGTCCTTGCACTCAAAGAGCTTACAGTCTAATAAGGGAAATGACATGCAAACAAATATATAAAAAGCAAACTATATTCAGAATAAATAGGAAATAATTATCAGAAGAATGCTAATAGAATTCAGAAAGGTTTGAGGAAGGCTTCCTGTATAAGGTGGGATTTTAAGAGACTTAAAATAAATCAGGAAGACCAGAATGTAAGCTCTTTGAGAATAGGCATGATTTAATTTTTTTAAAAAAATTTATATCCCTAACACTTAGCACAGTGCCTGGCATGGTGATTGACAGCATGGCATACTGATAATAATTTTGAATTAAGAGATTTGGGTTCAAATCCTGACTAATAAATACTATTTGACGTAATCTTGGGCAAGTCATTTTACATCTATAGGGAGACCAAATTTCTCATTTGTAAAATGAGGGAAGTAGGCTAGATAATCTCCACGGTCCATTTCATCTCTAACTTTATGACATTTTGAATAATTTGCTTTCTAATTTTTCTAATAAATATTAAACATCCTTTCTTTTAATATAGGCAAAATATGATTTTTATTTTTCCATCCTGTTCCCCCTCTATAATCAGAGCAAAATGTATATTTGCATTAAGCTGAAAAAAAAAATACAATCCTTTCCCCCAAACCTTCATCAATCTGATATAAAACTTTTTTTTTTTTTTTTTAAAGGAATTTGACTATATCTTCTCAGGATCATAGAATTTACAGCTAGAGGTCATTTAGTTCATTGATATCATTTTGGTGGCTAGATGATACAGTAGACTGAGTGAGTACAAGTGAGAAAGATCTGAGTTGCATCTTGCTTTATATTTTAGCTGTGTGGTCTTGGAAAATCTGGAAAATGGGGTTAATAATAGCATCTATCTCACAAAGTTATGGCAATCAAATGTAATAAACTGTAAAGCATTTTGTAAACCTTAAACTAGCTATTGTTAGCATTTTTTTTTATAGATGAGTAATTTGAGGTCCAGAGAGATGAAGAATCTTGCCCACATAGTAAACTTAGACATGCATTAAGTAGCAGAGCTTAGGAGGTAAATCAGGTCTTCTAATATTCCTCTAATATCAAATTCATTATTCATTCTACTGCATCAAAAATAATTACTCCAACAGGTAAATAAACGAAATTAATTTTATTTCCTGCTTCTACTATTTCTTATATCTAATTGTTTCCAACATTGAGTCTGAAGTAGGGATTGTGAGAAGTATGCCCTAGGAGGTTCAGGTCACCTAAAGAAAGTGAATTATAGTCATGGTTCCATAGTTTTCAACTGGCATTCAGGCTAAAAGTTTTGCATACATGTTAAATTGATCAAATGAAACTCATTAGTTTTCATTAGAACATGATGGTTTAATATATGAAGGAATTTGCATTTGAACCTCAGTCCACATTGTCATGGAGAGATTTAGATCCAATGAAGAGATTTTGCCTTGATGATAGGGGTGGGGGAAAGGAAAGGGAAGGAACAAAAGCATTTGGCAACACCTGATAGATAGACTTATTCTGTTGCCTTCTCTGGCACATTTTTACAGATGAGAAAACTGAGGGAAACAGGATTGAGTGATTTAGCCAGTATCAGATTTGAATTCAGGGAAATAAGTCTTCCTGACTCCAGGCCCTACAACTTTATCCATTGGGTCACCTAGCTCATATCAGTCTTATCTGAATAATGGCCAAACTCAAACACCAGGTATTGTTAGCTGCTAAATAAACACTTAATAAAAACTCAGGATTTTAGATATAGAAGGGAACTATAAGCTTTGTGCATTTTAAAAGAAGTAAACCTATGATTCATTGGATCAGGGAGATCCAAGTAAGGAAACTTCCTCTAGCAACTGAGATTTGTGACTAAAGTCCAATTGCCTGCCCTGTATTTTGCATTTTTTAGAAAATTGTGTAGGGCAGAACTTTTTCTACTTTCAATTCCTTTTTGCCCTTTTATGTGACTCCAAGTATAAAATAGGTATGCGAATCAAACATTTACTGATAATAAATCATAAATAAATTTATTTTAAAGTAATGCTTTGATATACATTTAATTTCATTATTTAATAAAGATGAAAACAAATTTGCATATTAATGAGACAGATGTTTATGTCTTTACACGAAGAATTAATTGTTGTGGAATATTTGATACCTTTTACTGTTGTCAATTTTTTTTTTGCCATCCCTACATTCAGTTACATGACCTCATGTGGTCGTTACATGATTTTAAGTTTAAGAAGCTTTGATGTAGGTCTCTTGTCCAGAGACAAGATCTTTCTGTCACTGAAGTGAACTCTCTATTCACTGAGCCAAGTTGCCTCTTAACTAAAAAAAGTTAGTTGAATTATGTTAGAATAATGTCATGTAACCCTCTTATTCTATAGATAAGAAAACTAAGAGAATTGAACTGATTTGTCTAGAATCATACTAATAAAAAAATGGCAGAGCTGGGTCTAGAAGCCAACTTTTAGTCTAGTGTTTTTTTGTTTTTCTCCTTCAGCACACTATCTTACTGATATTTATTTGTCTTTAAAAATTGTGTGTGTGTGAACTTAATAAATATCTACCGGATGTTTTCAGCATAGGTCTAATAGCATCTCTGTGTAAAAGGACATGTCTACTTGAAGGATTTTTGACTAGACTGGCTTCTGATGTTACTGTTGAGGTTCTGACCATTGATCAGGGATGTTAGGGAGGGGATTATGGTCAGGTAAGTAAGAGAAATGATTATTTCTTATATTAATAGCCAATTACTGAATTAGGACTATTTTTTTCCTCCTTTCTTACTCTTTCATTCAGAAATCAACCTCTGTAGGTTATTTAGTCAGCCTTTGAAGGAGGTACTGATAAAGAGATAAAATCTTGTTCAGACCAAAATCCAGAATATTAATTTAGGTTAAATGATGGATTCCAGCCCATTATATTTTATTCAGACAAATGTAGATAAAAGTGGATTCCCCTTTTGTTTAGGGTAGTAGGGCTATAGATTAATTGTCTTTGACCAAGATTGAGTGATCAATTACCTTCCATCCCTTCATTAGAATAAGCCCTCCTCTCATTATAATATTCATTCTCATTAATTGTAAACCAATCAGAATTGATTTCTATCCTCTGGAATACCCACTTTTTCAAGGGCACATAAGCACTGAGTTCCATGAGGGATCTTTGATATTTGAGAGTGCACTGACCCCTTTTAATTAGTTGTTGCAAGCATGATTAATGAAATGGTTAGTTACCAAGAAACTGTGTCTAGAACTTTTTGTATGTCACGTAAGGTTTGGATTGCATGTTCATGTCTCTTGTGACTCTCAGCTCATGACCAATTTTGTGGATTTTATGACTCTTAGAATCTTAGGTAATAACCAGGGGTACTTTCCCAACAAACATCAAGATTTGGGTACTTGACGGGATAAAACATCCAAGACTCAACTCAGTAATTTTTCAATTAAATTCATATGTTTTTGCTTTTTAATGAAAAGAATGTCTAATGTCTTTAGAAGCTTAGCAAGTACCATTGATTCATTAGACTATATTATAAAGGGGTCTCATGATTATTTCAGAATTTTGACAGCACAAGAATATTAATGCAAATAATATTATCTTGTTTTAAGTTATTTTAATATATTTCAAAGAGCTTTCACATAGCTATATTCCTCTATCTATTCTCACCCTGAAGTTTATAATAGGTATATAATGTCATAGGACAAATTGAGAGGGGAAGTGACATGTGGATGCCTGAATGATACATGCATAGTTGATGGCAAAGCAGGATTTAGACTCCAGTTTGATAACTAAATTATTAAACTGTTTAGTCTCTTCTTATTCCACATTATAGAACTCTGTTTCTTTAAAAACTCATCTCAGAAAGTCTATTTCAGCCCTTTCTGTCCTCCAACTATCTTGTGTCCTAAAATTGACATATTATTTCATACCTAATATTTATTTACATGTGAGGGCAGCAATTATTTCATATGAATAGCCAATTTCTTGTACAATTCATGGTACATGGTAGATGTTTAATAAAGGTTTGTTAATTGGTTGACCTCTCATATATCCAAGTGCTTTAGAACCCCATCTTGTTCAAGTAAATTGTCTCCCAGAGACAGAAATATTCAGATTATTTGAATCAAAGACAGAACATTGCCTTTGTACTTACCAGATTGGCCTGGGAAAAACAGAATTATAAAATTTAAGTGATTACAAGGACTTTTATTAGAATTTTTTCAGTCCAACTATTTATTTATTTAATTATTTTTACATTTGTGCACTCTGAAACCTAAACAGCTTAAGTAACTTATCTAAAGTCATATAGTAGCAAAGCCAGATTTTTAGGATTATTTTAAGATTTCTAATCCCTAGCTCAGCCTCTCTTTAAGGGTGGAGTCTTTTGTGATTTGAATAAAACTGGAATGTGCATTTTGCAATATTTATCCATCTGGTCAAATACGTGCAGGGTTTTAGACCATTCATGCCTTGTAACATTAGGCCAACAGTAGTGACAAATCAGGTTTCAGTTCATCACACCCCTTTAGTGACTCAGGCTGTATTTCTGAAAAGTAAAAGTTCCATAGGATTTTTTTTCCAGAAAGAATTTTCCAGGGTAAAGGGTAGTTTTCTTTCCTTTTTTTTTTTTCCCTCTCCCTACTACCCGATCTCCCCCCTGCCCCTGCCATCTTTGCCAGTCTGGGAAACTTTAAATGGCTATTAGGTGCTACTGACAGAATAATTGGTTTGCTTCATAGGGCTATAATTGTTAGTAAAACCTTGGACTCTTAGAATAGGTAATATATGAATCAAAGATGTCTACATAATATATTAAAGATTGTGAGCATTTAGAATATCATTAGGTCTTAGGGTTATTTAAAGACTCCTAATTTTTAACTTGGCTTTTTACACTTATTTAGCTATGTAAGATATAACTATATTCTGTATTTTTTTTTTTTAATAATAAACATGTCTAGTCAAAGAAAGCATTAATGAAGCAATTCCCCAAATAAAACAGCCCATCATATCTGAGTTGCAGCAGAGAGAAAGTGTGGTCTTTGTAGTTTAATCAAGATCACAAGACTTGTTTTGAGCGTCTGTCATCTTTAATTTTACGGCACTTCATTTCAGAGTGGGACTGCCAGGGTCACATGCAATTAAAACACAGGCAAGATTTGTCTTGTGAAATCTTAACATAAAAAGTAATGTGTTACTCCATTTTAACTTTTCTACTGAACTCTGTGAACTCACTAATTACTTTTCCCCCCTCTTGTCACCTTTTTGATATGACATGTATTTTATAGAAGAGATAGAAGTTTGGGATTTTTTTTCCCTATCATGCATATGATTGAGGATAACAAAATTAAACCAGACGAAAAAAGGAATGTATTTTTCAGAAATACATTTTTTAGAAATATCTGAGTGCTACAGCTTCAATTACAAAGGCGCCCGTGGATCAAATTCTAGGAAATAACCATTAATCTGCTTAACTAGGGCAGGTAGGAATGTAATAGTAGAGCAGAAATTTCACAGAGGCCAATCTCATGAACCAGAGTTGATTCTCCAGGGTGCAGGAAAAGGGACTTTAATGTGATTGGTCATGAAAAGGACTGAAAGCTAGTGCCGAGGCAGCTCTTTGGAGCTGGATCCCAGTTGTTGCATCACAGTGATCAGCAAATTGCATAGACCCTTATTAACCTTATTGATAAGGAGCTTAGGGAAGTCCCATTCAGCCCTCAATCTAGTCCTCTTTTTGTTCTCCTGTCTGTCTCCGTTTGCAATTCCGGACCCATTGTGCTCAGTGCTTTATGTGTACCTCCAAATTCTCCCTCAGCATGCTGGCTCCTTTAAGGTGGGGTAAGGGAACTTGCTGGCCCACAGAGTGGGCAGCAGTATCCAGGACCCCCAGCCTATTTAACTGTTGGGGACACCTGGAGAATGTTTGGAAATTTTGCTCTTAAAGAATCTTTTATATTGCTCCTCTTTCAATGCAGCTGGGGTCCGTAGGGATCAGGGGATTATTTTTGATACCTGTCGAAAAGAGTTATGTCTACACTGATTTTCCATCCCTCACTACTAATTAACCTTATTGTATACAGGAAACAGACTATTTAATACCTGCATTCTTTCTGTAATGCCACGTAAAATGAAATCCAGTGTGAAATCTAGTTAGCGTTTCCCTTTTTGAAGTCATTTTTGAGTTTCCAGTTTGGGTAACTGTGACCTCAAAACTGATAGCTTGAAAAAAAGGGGGAGCTCCAATGGGTTTGGGTTGCCATTGTAGTTTTCTGACTTAAAAGCTCCCATTCACCTGGATTTGCTGAAACGCCTGAAGGAAAGGGCCCATCCTGGCACTGGAAAACATTTTTCCCCCCAGGAGCCATCTCCTTTTACCTCATGTAGTTGGCCCCCAACCCTCTACCTCGCTTCCTCCCAAAGCAATCAGGGCCCTATAGGATCTCCTTGTTCTCTTCCTTTCTAGTAGGGATGCTGGATTTTGACACATACAGGGATGTCATGGCAAAGCAGTAAAGCGGTGATGAAAACAGATGTTGTCTGCCGGGGAGGAATACTCACCAAGGGGTAGGGACTGAAGGAAATCCCATTGGCAGAATATGGGATAGAGAAAAGAATGGATTGATAAAAGGAAGAGAAATCTAACCATTTGAAATGTCTTCAAAGGATGTAAAAAATTGGCATGTCTTTATGTATAATGAATGGTATGAATTTATGATATATATAATAAAGATGGTGGGAATGGTTAGCAGAAATTCCTTCTTTGAAAAAAAAGCCCAGAAATATATAACAAACATTTTGGCCAAATATTCTTAAATATTGATTGAGGACTCAGGTCTACTTTGAGGTCAGGGTTTCATTCTACTTGAATTTACCAGTTTTAGATCTTGCCACTCATTGGTTAGAAAGCATTACATTTCTACTCTGTGATTTATTAGTTGATCTTGAGCAAGTGACTTCATTTCTCTGAACCTCAGTTTCCTCAACTGCAAAATGGGACACTTTAGTGCCATGATTTCTGAAGTATTTTCCAGATTTAAAATTATTCCATGGGGAAAACAATGTCTGTATTTCAGGAGAGTTCTCATGGGAATGGGATGAGCTAATATCATAAAATATAAAGTATTTTGCAAACTATGAAGTGATATTTAGCCAATTTCATTATTAGCATTGATATTATGATTTGACATCACTAAACTTTTACTTTGAAGACTCTTTGTTCCACTGATTTGAATAGGAAGCATGATCTTTAATGTCAGAAACTATTTCCATTTTTGAATTTATATGTCCAGGATTTAGTACAGGACCTAATATAAAGTAGATGCTAAATACATTACTTTTGTATTGAATTAGATTTTTAAAAGTCATTCTAAAGGAGTATTCAATAGGAAAGGTATCAGCTGAAGACATTGCAATGGATTGTGGATTTGTGAACATTACTAAGTTATAGTTTGGGTAAAAGAAGCTCATCAGAAGATTGGTTACAAAATGATGAATTATTTAAGCTCATGAGACTGTCAATTAAGCTATGGAGGTTACAGTTATATACTTTGTCAGTGGAAAGATCACCCATAAAAATGAAATCATTAATCCCTTGGGTATTCAAATATTCTGACATCATTTTTCTATAATGTTAACTTCACATTTGAAATAACTCAATCAATAATTGAAGCAAGCATTTATTAAGTGAATATTAAGTGTCATACTGGGCTAAGTATTGGGGATATAGAGAAATGTAAAATAGTACCTGCCTTCAAGGAAGAGACTATATGTAAGCTAATAAATACATAAAAGATATCAAAGAGTAAATAAAAGGGAATCTTCTAAGGGAAGATGACTGTTTCAGTGAGTAAGAGGGCAGGGTCAAGAAAAACATCCTTAAGGAACTTGAATGATGGGCTGCACTCTGATGCTGTTATGTGTAATAGTAAGAAGATTTCTGTTTCTGTAGCACTTTAGGGATTACAAGGTGCTTATATCCCACAACTTTATGACTCAAGTATGATTATCTCCACTTTAAAGATAGTGAAATAGAGGCCCACAGAGATAAAATGATTTGACAAAGTGCAATGACTTGACAAAGTGGATGGACAGTTGACCAGTATTGAAGACTGGATTCCAACCCAGGCCTCTTGACTCTGGATCCATTATAAATTTCATTATATCAGTCTGCATCTCTGAATCCCTATGTAAAAAGTCAGGGATTTTTTTTTTCCTGAGTTGATGAAACTTAATTGTTCTTTTCAGAACTATTTGGTACATGTTAGTACATGTTTCAAGGTATATATAAGATTGTTGGTATGTGTCCATTTAGATTTTAGGTTCAAGACCCTCTCAATTGATGTATTGTATCAACATCTAATTACATGAGTGAAAATCATGGAATGCCATTAACTCCAAAAAAATCTGTTGCAGATTGACTAATAAGTAATAAAAAAATACAATAGGATGCAACTAATTTGTCCTTAACTACTTTGAATTTATTTTCTATGTACTTGTACATGTCCATATTGTTTCTCTTAATAGAACATAAGCTCCATGGGGACAGCAATGTTTTATTTTTTAAATTCTCTATACGCTCAGCCTCCAGTATAGTGTTTAACATATGGCAGATACTCATAATAAATGCTTGTATGTTGATTAATGCGTACAGTTTACCAGATTGCTAGTGATGGTTTATATGCAGAAAGACAACTTACATGGATATATAAACTGGGAATGTATAATTGGAGAAATGGTAGGTCAAGTAGTGAGCATTGACATAGAAACAATTTGAGTGCTATTCTGATACCCACAAAATATTCCATAACTTATAGGATCTTCTCAAATGTGTTAAGTAAATACCTATGTAGAGTTTCTAAGAAAACATGGCTAAGAATCTCTCTAGTTAAGAAAGTGAGGATAAGTTTACAAACTACTCAAGGAGGGGTGAAGCCACATTGATAAGATCCAGTGAAATTGTGGTAGAAGCAGATCAAAAGTAGTAACAGCTAACATTTCCACAGGATTTTAAAGTTTCAAAGTGCTTTCCTCACAGCAACTCTAATATAAGGGGAATATGTCTTATCTTACAGATTAGAAAACTGAGGTTTAGAGAGGTTAAGTCACTTGCTTGTAGTCACACAGAAAGAAGCAAAAACATGTTTATTAAGCATTTACTATGTCAGTATGCTAAACAAAAAAAACTTTCACAAAATAATCTCATTTAAACTTGACAACAACCTTGAAAGTAGATGCTATTATTATCTCTACACTTGAAGAACATAAAGCAGGTAGAGCTTAAGGGTCGACAGGTAGTAAGCATCTGAAGGCGGATTCAAAATTGGGTCTTCCTGACTAAGCCCAATGCTTATCCATCATGCCCCCTAGATGCCTCAGAGTGGGTAAATCTCAGAGTCAGAATTCTAATTTAAGTCTCTGCTGACTTCCAAGTCTTATGCTGTTACCTATGAGCTTATGCTATAATTAAATGTATGTGGTATCTTAAAAGACATCACCAATGGAGAAACCTAATGCCAAAACATATACGTGATGATGTTTTCTCGCTGGTGGTTCTGAATTGTTCACACAATAGTTAGAAGTTGAATGACTACTGTGTGCACAGTGCAGTTTCTCTTTCTTAATCCTGCCTCCAATTCAGTGAGTTCATAAAAAACCTGATAGATTTCTTAAAGGAATGGCATTGTGCGTGTGTGCTTGATTTTAAGCATAAGCCATTAGCAGGGGAAAACTGGATAAACTTAGATAAGGTATGTGTGTGTGTATATATCTACTTAGGGCATATATATCTCTATCCTGATGCCTAGTTTCACACCAAGACAGCTAGAAATTTTCATTTCGACAACATGGGTAGAGAAAATTGTCATCTTTTTGTATGAGATGTTCACTGTATTCTCATCATTTGAATGATTCAGGATCACTCTTTGGCAGCATGAGGCACAGCATGTCCTGATGCCTGCCTCTTTTTCAATTATATTTAAGAGGGAGACTGCTGGGGACCCATTTTTTCATCTTGCACAGGACCCCTAAAGTGCCAGATTTAATTTCAATACAATATTAGGTAGAATGATATGATGGATGTTAACAGGACACTGACAAATATGATCCAATGCAAGATAACATGATATAACATAGGACAGACTCCACCAAAACTAGGATTTAGAAAAAAATATCCAATGCAGGCAAAAGATTTTTGATCTAGCCACTCTAATACTCACTAGAATTTTAAATGTAATAATTGTAATGCTCTTGGATAAATACCCAGAAGGGGAGGCATGGCAATAAGCATTTATATGGCACCTACTATGTGCTAGGTGCTGTGCTAAATACTTATCTTATTTAGTTCTCAAACAGCTGTTTGAGGCTGTTCCTATTATTATTATCCTCAGTTGAGGAAACTGAGGTAAATAAAAGTCAAGTGACTTTCTGAGGTCACACAGCTAGATTTGTACTCGGATTTTCCTAACTCCAGGAACAGCACTCTAGGTACACTGCTTGGCTGTTCAAACATCACTATACATCTTTGTTGTTGTGATTCAGTTATGTTTGGCTTTTTGTGATCCCACTGGAGGTTTTCCTGGCAAAGATAGTGGAGTGGTTTGCTACTGCATCTTCTGGCTCATTTTACAGCTGAAGAAACTGAGGCAAATAGGATTAAGTGACTTGGCCAGGTCACATGACTGGAAATTGACAGGAACCAGATTTTAATTTTCATCCTCCAAACACGAAGCCCAGGTCTAACCACTGTTCTACCTGGCAGCCCCTCACTAAAAATAATGGCATCTAAAAGATGTCATTGTGTTGTACAGCAAGTGGTATAATTGACAGGGTTCTAAACTGAGTCAGAAAACTAAGGTATAATATTAACACTGTTACTTTATTACTGAGTGGGTAGATTGACCTTGGCAGGCCTTACTTCCTAATCTGTAAACTGAAAGAATTATATTTGATGACATCTGATAACTTTTCTAGCTCTAAACCATGATGTTTTATTTCTTTGAGAAAGCTTTGCAATATTGTTTTCATTCCCTAATTAAATCTGATGTTAAAATGACTCTTTTCCTTTTACTGGGTATTTTAGAGGACTACAAAATATTTTTTTTTGGGGGGGGAGGGAAAGGGAGGGAAGGAAAGGGCATAGGATGGGGTAGGGAGAGAATCAAAGACAATTCAATAAAAATATTTACAGTAGGGGCAGCTACTTGGTGCAGTGGATAGAACACCAGCCCTGAAGTCAGGAGGATCTGAGTTCAAATCTGATTTCAGATATTTAACTACCTGTGTGACCCTGGGCAAGTCACTTAACCCCAATTGCCTCAGCAAAAAAAAAAAAAAAAAAAAAAAAAAAAATTACAGTAGAGGTGAAATATTTTTATAGATTAATGGTCCAGTCTTTGAGCTAACAGTATTAATAAGGGATACTATTATATAAAAATAAAAAAGAAAAGTAATAATAGCTCTATGGGCTTTAAGGTTTAGATAGGTTGCCTCATTTTTGTATTATTTAGGACTGGAAGAAGTCAGATTAGATTAATCAAAATTTCCACTTTCTAGATGAAAGAAACTGAAGTTTAAAGAAGTTCACATAGGTAAAAAGTAGAACTATTAGGTTTCTACTATTACCATTGTGCCAGAGAATTCAATTTGGATTTAGAAGTCTCAAATTCAAATCCTAGCTCTGCTACCTACCATCTTTGTGACCTCTCTGGAGCTCAGTTCTTTATTTAAAAAACGAGACTATTGAATCATGTGACTTCTAAATGCTCTAAAATTATGGTCCTGTGATTTCTCTAAGGGTTCACAATGTTGTGTGCACAGAATACTTTTGAGCAGTGGTCCTGCCTTCAAAAACATGTACTAGACTACATTTAGAAGGATTATCAGTGAGACATTTCTTGTACTTCGATACTGGTGGTCATAGAACCTTGCATGAATAGGCAACTATATGCACACACACAAATATGTAGAGAGTTTACATAAATATTATATATTTATTAGTACATATATATATTGTATTCTTTTATATATGCCTATATATAAATTTTAATTTAATTCAACTAACATTCAAATATCCCAACAAGACTACAAAAGGGATTTCCTCTTACTCTTTGCCTTGACAAAAATTTTAAATGTTTGACATGATTGGTCTTTGAACACTTTGTTTTTTATTCCCTTGCCTATCATCCCTCTTGAACCCTGCAAACCAGTAACTAGTCTTCAATTTATGGTCTTAAAGGGTTATTTAAAGGGTTATCTGAGAGTTAGTGATTTACTCAGTTATACAGCCAGTGTCAGAGACAAAACTTGAACCTACTGTGCTTGGTTTTCTATCCACTTGCTTATATTGCCTATATAGGCTTTCTGAAGGGGGTTAATAAGTCAATCAACAAACATTTGAGTAGTTACTAGTTCTCAGGCACCATGTTAACAGAGGAAAACAAAGATTAAAAATCCAATTCTGTCCTCAAGAATAAACATTCTACTGGGGTCAACAATACATAATAAATAGGAATGCATAAGAAAAATGCAGATAGATCATGGAGTCAATATTTATACTATTGTATAATATGTATACTATACATTCTATACATGCCAAGTCCTCAATATAAAAGGGGAAAGCAGGGGGGTAAGGGCTACAGAAAAAGACCTCCTGCAAAAGCTTGATTTTGAGCTGAGTTTTGAAAGAAGCCAAGAAATGAAGAGATGAGGAGCTGAATATTCTAGGCAGGAGGGGACACCCAATGCCAAAACACTGAAAAGGAAGATGGATTGTAAAATTCAAGGAACTGTGAGTAGGACAGTATAGTTTTATTGTATAGTGTGTAGAGGGGAAGAGGGTATGAGGAAACTGGGAAAAGGAAAGGACCAGATTATGAAGAGCTTTACATGTAAGAGAACTTTATATTTAATATTACAGTTGATGGGTTGGCATTGGAATTCATCGAGCAGCTGAGCAACATGATCAAATTTATTCTTTGGAAAATTGTCTTAGTAGCTGATTGGAGGATGGAATTGAATGGAGAAGCAAGGGGGCCAATTAGAAGACTACTGTAATAGGTTATGAATCTAAAGCTGGTTATGATTGGATGAGTAGAGAGAAGCGGACTTATATGGGATCTAAATGTAGAAATGAGATTTGGCAATAGATTAGCTATAAAGGAAACATGGAAGTGAGGAATGGAGGATGACATGAATGTTTTGGGCTTGGGTGACAGGGAGAACAGGGATGACCTCAGCAGTAATAGGAAAGTTTGAAGGAATTTTGGGGAAAGATAATGAGTTCTGTTTTGGCTAAATTGATGTAGATAAGTCTGAGGAATGGTGGTTAGCTAGGAAGAGAACTAGGAGAGAACTGTGTCATGGAAACCTAGAGAGTGGGAAGTATCCAGGAAGAAAGAGTTATCCAAAATGTTGAATGCTACAGATAGGTCAAGGAGGATCAAGATTGATTTTAAAAAAATCCAGAGAAATAACTGATAAATAGAAGTATGTATGGAATAATTTTACACAAACACACACGTGTGTATGTGTGTATGTATACATATACATATACATACATCAATATATGTTCAATAGTAGCCATCTCCAGGGTGGAAGGGGGAAGGAAAAAATACATTATAATTTTATTATATATTTAAAAGGAATAACAAGTTGTACACAATAGATTTGCAGTTTCATATGCAATTATCTTTTTTTATTATGCTATGGAACTGCTTGCTTTATTTCATAAGTTGAAAATAAAAATAAAAAAAGCCCCAAACCATATTTGCAATTAAGAAACTGTTGGTAACTTTGCAGTTGCCAATGAATCAAATGAATGATAAGAGAAAAGCCAGATTGTGGAGAGTTTAGAAGACAATGAGAAGAAAGGAGACACCATTTATATAAAGTTTCCTCTTAGTATAGTCTTATATTAAAAAAATACATATAAAGGAAATATAGGTCAACTTCTTATTGCATTCAGCTGAAAGGACAGCACCCTTGGCAAGAGATTGTTGAATTTGAACAGATTTTCAATTTTTTCTTAATTGGAGCTTTTGTTTTTTAATTGGTTAGCAAGCCCTGTCACTTAGTTTTCAATGACACAATTAAGCAGTGTTTCTGTCAGATGCTAAATAGGATCAGACTTTCAATGTATGGTAGCAAAGAAATCCACTCATCTCTTCTCCTTGAAAGCTTGGACACTGGAAATGAGACAACCTCTTATGGGGGACCATGTGATGGTCTTTTAAGAGACCATCTGAGCGTCCATGTTGGTGAAATGACTGAGGGGAGGGGAGGATCCCATTTTTACCCTTGAGACTCAGGTCTATATCTTTTCTAAAGAGTTGGCTTGCTATCATTTGAATTGTCTTTGGTCTTTAGACATTAATGAGACTTAACTGAAATTAAGTCTCAGGAGATATGGAAAAAAATACTAGATCAATTGAAATAGAACAGCAACAAAAACATAATGTCATAGAGGTCTAGTATATTCTAAGATCAGCTCTGTATGTACTAATATGCATGTCTTCTAATGATTACTGTAATTTTAAAACATGTGACTTTAGTCTTTACAATTATGCTTGACTCCCATGATGTGAATCTACCTCTTTTATATCCAATTTTTTTGATCCTCTAGTAGTCTCTTTCTAGACAGGATCACAGATAATGATATAGGGATTCTTTAGAAATATTGCTGGTTGAGTTCCTGCTAATCGCATGGATTTTTTGGTTTTCCAGTGCATCTAAAAGTTATGTTTATACTATACTATGGTCTATTAAGTATGCAATAGTATTAAGTATGTGATAGTATTATCTAAAACCTCCCCCCAATGTATATATCTTAATTAAAAATATTTTACTGCTAACAAATGCTATCATTTAAACCTTCAGCAAGTTGTAATCTTTTTTGCTGGTGGAGGATTTTGCCTTGATGTAGATAAGTGTTGATTTATCAAGGTGATGGTTGTTTAACGTTGGAGTAGCTGTGGAAATTTCTTAAAATGAAGTAACAATGAAGTTTGCCTGATAGAGTGACTCTTCCCTTTACTTGAATACTTACAGTACATTGTAGGGACATTAACTGGAGAGAGACACTGGGGAATGGTAAATTAGTGGAGCAGTCAACATACACACATTTATCAAGTAAACTCACTATATTATTTGAGCATTGTTTGTGGTGCCCCACATAATTACACTGATGTAACACAAAGATCACTGATCACAGATCTTCATAACAGATATTATAATAATGAAAAAGTTTGATATATTGTGGAAATTACCAAAATGTAACGCAGAGACATGATGTGAGCACATGTTGGAAAAAATGGCTCTAAGAGGTTGCCACACACCTTCAATTTACAAAAAACACAATATCTGTAAAGCACAATAAAATGAGGTATGCTTGTACTGTGTTTCTCATCATAAAGTTAGGCAGGAGTAGATTGAAAGACTTCTTTCCATTCCTGAATTAGTACAATATATGCTAGGGAATGATTCTGTTTATCTACCTGTTGAGATATCTCTTTGTGTGCCATGCAGCACACCTATATATCCACTTCATGTATATCAGTCCTCAATTGCTCTAAATGTTTGCTCTTGGATCTCAGTTTCACATATTTTATTTACATGCCTTATTTTTCATTTTATGAACAAATCGATAACCAGACTGACTCGTTACCACACTGGATTAGTTTTATTTATTCTGTTTGAACTTGATTAAAAAGCTGTCAAACATAAGTCTACATTTTTATCAGCAGAATACTTTCACAAAATAGGGTATAGGACATGTATAGCTAGAAACATACTTTTCAAAATAAAACAATATTTGATATATTCTAGACAGTTACCCTTTTGTTTACCCATGACAACTGAAACTAACCATCAAATGCATAAACTGATTCAAGTCTAGCCAAGAAATCCTAAGGGCATATGAAAAAGCTTTTTTTCTTTAAGTTCTTTCTAGATGAATTTAATGTAATTCACCAATAAAGCATCCTCAGGAGCATAATAAAAATTCTACAGTTCATGACAGAGCCAGGAAAGAAGATATAGAGTATGATGAAGAATCAAAATGGATGTTAACATTAAAAAATGAGCAGCCATGCAATCCTGGTATGATATTAAGAACAAAATAGTTGGGGTCTAATTTTCTTCCTAATTTATAGGATAGTATGTTTAGTGGATGGGAAATAGTATTTTTTAAATGTATCCAATGGAAAATGTTTTAGCTGTCAATTTTCTTTGAAAAACAAAACAAAACAAAGCAAAACCTCTTGTTATGTATAGCTCAGAGAATAGCTAAAATATCCCCAAGCAAAAAAAAAAAAAATCTTAAAAGAGGAAATATATTTGTTTTAGTTTTAGACCTGAAACTCTTATCTTTTACAATGTATTAATTTCTATTTCTTTATCATTTTTAGACTAGCTAGATTCAACTAGTACCCATGAGGATGCACAAACATAGACTAATACACATATCGAAACTAGAATCAGTGTTACAATGTACCTTGTGAATATAAGTTATATTACTTACATTTCTGAAAATGTTTAGATACCCACCCCATGGTCCTAGAAGTGCTGGATGGCATAGCATTTAAAGGGTTAATGTTGAATACATATAGGCAAATATTGTCAATTATTTTATTCTAATGTTTGGAACTTAAACATGAAATCATCATTAAGTTTTCACAAAATGAGGCATCTGTCACTTGAAAGGAAAAAAATATTTCAGAAATATGTTTACAGAAATGTAAAAATATTAGGCATCAAGACAGATGTGAAAATTTTCAATAATGTGCCTTGTCTGTCAGTCTTCCTTAGAGCTGAAGATCTTATTGTACTCACTTAGCATGAGTTCTGCTATTTGGTTTTGGTACACCATGTGGACTGCCATATTCCCAGTCTCATTTTCAGCCCTCAGAAGTGTGGGTCCAAATACAATTCCTAAGCTTTGGGTAGACATGAGGTTCTGTGAGGCTTTGGCCACTATCCTGTAAAGAGATAAAAAGAATCAGTTAGACAAGAGGTAAAAACTATTATGGATGCCTTTGAAGATGACAGATAGCATTCACTTGAAATTGGTTTATTGTTGCTGTTCAGATGTGTCTAACTCTCTATGAGCCCGTTTAGAGTTTTCTTGGAGAAGATACTAAAGTGGTTTGCCATTTCCTTCTCCAGCTCACTTTACAGATGAGTAAACTGAGGCAAGCAGGATTAAGTGACTCACCCCAAGTAGTAGCACTGATAATAAATGTCTGAGTATATTTGAACTCAAAAGGAGGATTCTTCCTGATTCCAGACTTGGCATTCTATCTACCAAGCCATGCACTTCTTTGCAAAATGAAGAGAGAAATGAGAAAAGGTTGTGGAAGGGACAATATGGAAACCCAGGCAAGATCTTCCTAATCTAAGTGATCCTGTTTCTGGAAAGATTTTTTTTCCTCTTTATTCATGATCACTTATGTGGAGCTTTATGCTGTTCTAAATTGTCTCCCTAAGAAATTAGATAGCCCCTACCCCTTTTACTGTGTACATAGCAGAGAAGCAGCTTGATATAATGGGCTGAGAGTCGGGGATATATGGGTTCAAATCCTACCTCAGATTCTTACTAGCTCTCTGCTCCTGGGCAAGACCATTCATAGCTCTGTGCCTCAGTTCCCTCCTCTATTAAATGGGACTATCTTTCAGGATTATTGTGAGGATATAAAGGGCCTGATTTATGCAAAATATTGTGTAAATCTTAAAGCTATATAGAAATATAAGCATCTTAGTAATCTTTTAGGTATAAGGAGATAAAAGGAAGGAAGACAAAGGAATCTGACCTTAAAGAAGTAATGAACTCATGGAATGCAAATAGCAATAAAACAAATAAGGCTACCTAATAGCAGAAACAAACAAACAAACAAACAAACAAATAAAACAAAACAAAAAAACAAAAAACAAAAAACAGTTCCACAATAGAACTAGTTATAAGAGGAAGAAATGGATGCCAAAGGAACATTAGGTTGACTAGAGCAGGTGAGATTAGTTTGTGAAAAGACATTATAAATAACAAGTTTTGAATAGTTTTGAAAGAATTGAGAGAAGTAGGAATGGAGAAGGAAAGACATCTTATCAGATGGCCAAAACAAGTGAATAGAAAAGTGAGTCTGTTCAGTTTGGATAGTAATTGAGTCCATTCCCAAATAAAAGAAGATTGGAAAGATTGGATCCTGTAGTCTTTGTACAGGCAAAAATCCCAGTGGAACCAAGGAGGTTTTTGTTGGTGTGAGGAGAGTACAAAGAGCTGGAAAACCAATGACACATTTTGAAATGTTCTTTACAAATGTACTATTAAGGGTGACACCATGTCTACCCTGACACAAAGCTCCTTAAGAGAAAATAAAACTCCGTGGTTTAAATTAGAGGCTTTGGAAAATAATGCTTGAGCTTACAACATCAAACTTCTTGGTTCACTGTTAAATTTAGAAGGAAGAAGGTATGAAGAGAAAGAGATCTTCTAGGTTTTGATTGAATTCAGAGCAAAATATTTTTCTCTTTCTAGCTTTGCCAAATTCCTTCTTAAAACACTTGTATTAACCCTAGCTTTCATGGAAACCTGCCATTTTAGTTTATAACAATATTTACTAACTTATACAAAACTTCTATACAACTTGAATCTGTTTTTCAAAACAGAATTGTTTCTTTGGTTTAAAATGCTCATTTGTTTAACAACTGGGCTGATTTTCTCCCATCAATCATCTTCCAAATGGTTTTAGAGCTTTTGTATAGGATAGCCTGTGGCTCCATTCTTCATTATTAAAGATCCAGTAGATTGTATGGGTATACTAGCTTGTAGATGGTAGTGATAGAGAAGTTTCCCAGAAGGAAAAAAATGTGTACTAACAACTGAACCTTTTCCCATTTTCTTGAACGGGGAAACAACTCCAATTGTGTTCCACTGAAATGGGAGTTTCAGTGATGTGTTGGAATCAGCTCAAACCTTTTCTCCACTTGTTAAATTTTCAATGTGAGCATTTTGTAACTTGGAAATCAGCAAATGCTACAAATCAGAGCTTGATTTATTGTTTTGTTGATTGTCTAGACTGAGGAAAGTGAGAGAAAAAATATTAATAATGCAAATGAAGCTCATATTGTATGCATATAGATATGTGTATTATATACATATAAATACATGCATATATACTACATGCATGTGAATATACACATATACATAGATATTTCTGGAGAACCAGTTATCAAATATTTATTATTATATCCCTTGTACTATATTTCAGTGAGAGAAGATAATATTTATTGATTGATGATCAAAGATAATGGGATTTTTAGAAGCGTTTTAGGATTCCCTCTTCAAGTTTGCAAAAGATCTATTGTGAAGGGGAAAAAAAAAAAAAAAAGACTTCCAGTTCTGATTTTTAAATACTTACTAATCTGGCTACTGCCTCACTTTTCTCCATTATAATGTAGAATGATAAAGGACAAAGTTCAGCTTGAAGGAACACTTTATTATCAGTTCCTTTATAAACATATAGTTAAGTGTGCTAGACTGGATGCTAAGTAGTATGCCTTACTCATAATAGGTAAACCACTAAACATTTCATATGAGTACTCTAGGTCAAATTAGTTTCTTAGACTGGAAGCACAAAAGCCATTTAGTTTTGAGAAGGAAAAGAGGTAAGGAAAAGTTGGGAGAAAAATTGGAGAGGCTGAGCAGACCTAGTAGGGAGGAAGGAGAAAAGAAGAGAATTGAATATTCACTTTGACCACTTCATAATTTTGCCTAATGTCCTTCTGTGATTACTAGTGCTTGTTAAGTTGTGGAATGGACAGAATTTTGGCATGTGGACAAGGATGTCAATTCTGGAAACTAGATAGACCCATAGGTAACTGACAGATTCCCAAGAATTACCTATTCATATGATGGTTTCACTCATATCTTTTCTATCTCTCTGATCTTAAAAACCAAGATTCCTTTTTTGGTAATCTATTCTTTCTTTTACTTTTCTTTTCTTAATCTTTATAATGATCTTCAGGTTTTCTATTCCTCTGCTCTGGCTGCACATTCCTCTGTTAAGACTCTGGAGCCTCCTAGACCAGTTCAATTACACGTTGTCCTTTACTCTTGAATTTTTTGCCTTTATTTTATGTCCATTCATGCCCCACCAATTTGCAACTCATTCTCATTCCCACAGTTCCTTTTCTTTTCCTACCACTAAATTGTTGAATGTCAGAAGAAGTTATACCACTGATTGGATCCATTATGAAAGTCTTTTTTTTTTAAAAGTTTTTAATTTTTGGAATAAAGGAAGCATTTCCATTACATCATACAATATAAAAGATGATTATATATGAACTGCAAATCTGCTGTGCACAACTTGCTATTTCTTTCAAATATACTACAATATCAGATAAATTTTTTTCTCTCCTTCTCTGCACCCTAGAGATGGCTACCATCAGACACTAATAAATATATGTATGTATGTGTGTCTGTGTGTATATATGTGTATGGTAATATAGACATACATACATATGTATATATGTTAAATTATTTTAGACATACTTCTATTTATCAGTTCTTTTCTCTGGACATATATGTCTTTTATAATTAATTTGGGTATTTATAATAGTCAAAATAAATTATTTGTTCAAAATCATTTTAAAAATAATATTACTGATACTGTATAGTGTCCTTTATGAATTTAACTGAGACCCTCCAATGCTACATGGCACTTTCCCCTTTTTCTTGATTCACATTTACTAGAGACTGTTGTAAACATTTTCCTCAGTCCCCAAGTTTTTTATAACTTTTTTGTCCTCAGCAGATGATTTTATACTTTACTGAGAAAAGTAAGACTAGGGAGAATAAGTTCTCTTCTCTTTTATTTTATAAAGTCAACACCTTTGCCCTTCTACTTATCAAAGACAGCTCTTCTGTTTGTGCATCTAATTTAATCTTACCTAGTAGCTTAACACATCATTACTTCTTTTTGCTCCTCATATTCAATCTTCTGCTCATTGACACCTTCTGGTCCAAAATATACCGGGTTCCCTCTTCTTAAAACACCTTCACATAATCATCCCCTCAAATTGCCATCCTATCATGTCCCTTCCTTTCACTGTTGAATTGCTAGAGTGTCTATTCATGTCCTTGACTTCTTCACCACTCATTTTTAAGTTTCTGGAATCTGGCTTCTACCCTTATTGCTCTATTTCAACTGTGTTTCCTAAGACTACCAAGAATGTCTTAATTTCGAAATCTCTTATAAGGCTACTTCCAAAGTTTGTTTTGTGTGACCATCCTTGCTTGTAATAGAAGTTTTTCTTTTCAATGGATGGGGACAGAAATGGGTAAGAGAGTGAGAAGGCAGACTTTCACCTACTGAGAAAAAATGAAATTTGATGACAAATCACATGTAAATGTTCTTTGAAAAATGTTCATTCTCCTGGACCAGAAGAAATCTTTTTTTTTTTTTTTTTTTTTTTTTTTTAACATTACTGACTACTCTCCGTCATCTGGATATTCTCTTTTCTATTGACTTTCATATTGTTTGTTTTTTCTTCTACTTGTCTTATTGTTCTTTCTCAGCTTTTTTTTTTTTTTTATGAACTATTTTCCCTTTTCTGTCCAATAAGGATGTGTGTCTTTCTTTACCTTAGGCCTTTTTCTTTCTCCCTATAATGTTTTTTCTGTTTTTGATTCCATCAGTTTCCATGGAGTCATTTATTATCTTTATGTAGACAACTCTCAAATCTATATCTTGCACCACAAACTCTCTTCAGAATTATGAAATGAATGAAAAGCCCAAGAATCAGAGGTTGGGTTTTTTGGGTAATTAGCCAATTTATTAAATAGACTAGCTGATAATCAATAAAGTGATGGTCGGTGGTTTTTCTCTGTAACCAAAGACAAAACCAAGAAGATCACTGAATGCTTTAAACACCTTTGAAAAAGGGGGAGTGTGTATATCCTTGACAGATGAAAATCAATCCTACTATATAAACAATTAATGAGGAGGTGTACTTTCACATAAGAAGGTGGGCTGAAAGCCCTCAACATCCCCCTGCTGTGAGAGTGGTTTGATCATGAGACTCCAGCAAACTGGACAAAGGAATCCATTTCTATCCAGATCACTCTGGTTGATTTTCTCTTTTATGAGCTGGGTTACACTAAATTCCTCTGCAGGGGAGTGGAGTGTATGTGCAAAGACATAAACTTAATGATTTAAGGCAAAAATTCACCTAGATTAGAGTCTGTTTATACTCTAAACAGAAATAAAGTCTTATAGTTGGGTGGGGTACTCAAGAGCAAGTTACTTGTTCCAGGAGAATTTGGACAATCTCATCAGCCTTATCCTTTGGAGACTAACAGACTTTTAGGACTAGTTCCTGAATGAGGAAATAAAGGAAAAAAACCTAAATCCTAATTTAATAATTGGGCATTATAATAGAAAAATAGCCACTTTTCTCAAACTCAGAAATCAAATCTTCATGTCCTGCAGAAATCTAAGATTCAACATAACTTGTCAGCTATCCCTACCTCTATCTCCAAACTCTGTGTTCTTTTCAAATTTTTATGTTTTTTGTCAAGGAGTCTCCTAATCACCCAGATATGTAACTTTGGAGTCATCCTACTTGCTTCCTTCTTTATTTTTTACAATCCATTGGCAAGTTTTTGATTCTAGCTCCATAACAATCTCTGAAACTCCAATATTTGTTGAATTGAGAATGTCTAGATAAGTGGAAAGGCTATATCATGAAGGAATCTGGATCCCAATCATGCAAATTAGTATTCAAAATCATTAAACTAGTTCCAAGAGAGACCTGGGAAAATCAAGAAAATTCCTAATTCTGGAGGAACTAGGTGAGATACTGATGTAAGAGGTCAGATATTGAGTACTAGAAGTATAAAGGACAACTTGGGAATGGACTTTTAAAATTGTAAACAAATTGGAAAATTTTCATAAATAATGTATATTTTGATCACTTGGAAAGCAGAGAGCTATAAATGAGCTGTAATTCACCAACACATATAAGTTTAATGAGTTATGATAAAAGAACTCATTGTGCTTTCTGAACTTCTCTATTTGGGGAAAAAAAAAAATCAGTTTGGAATCATAAAGACATGGATTTTAGTCCCAAATCTGACTCTATATATCTGATGTAAAGTCTTTACCTCTTCAGATCTTAATCTTCATCTATACATTAAGGAGAATAATACTTTGTTACAGGGTTATTGCAAAGAAGTTACTTTGTAAAGAAATGTAAATTTTTATCATGCCTGGGATATAGTTTATAACAAGACAGGCAGGTAATCTTGTCCCTCCTGTGCCAGGTTAGGGTTGATCCTCTAACTTGAATGAGGACTGAACCTTAGAGGTAGAAAGTTAATTGCCTTTAGCAGTAAAGAAGGTTAAAGACAGTGGAGGGTTGGGGACTTGCAGATCAGGCTTTATTGCCCCACCCCCCTGCTACCAAGCTGCCTAATCCTCCAGAGATAAGCACTTATAGTCCCCTAGAAACTGGTTTTTCTAAAGTGAGTGTGTGGGTCATGCAGGGAAGACTGTCTGTAGTGGAATCCTGCCAAAGCTGTCATTTACTATATTCCCTGAGTATGAGCCTTCAGTTTTTTTTTTTTTCCTTATTTGTTGCAAATGTAAATATGAAACAGTACTTCCTTAAACCTATAGCTTTTTTTGTCCACTTCTGAGCACATTTTCCATATGGTGCTAATCAGATCAGTTTAATTATGAGTTTCCTAAAATATAATCACTTTATTGCAAATGGATAACATTAAATAATTTTTACATATTTTGGTAAGATTTTCCCATTCATTTGGCTTAATTTTCTTAGGTTATTAATATAGTCGATGAAATACCAGCCATTGAACTCCCCAAGTCCCCAAAAAAGTGAAAGGGAGAGCTTAGTCATTTTTCCCAATTTAGGAAGGACCATTGACCTGATAGCAGCTTTGAAACAAATTAAATGCAATCAAGAGGAGAGAATGAGGATGAGAAAGATCTGGAACACTTTCCATCCTGTTTGTTTACTGTGGCAAAAGACTTTTTTTTTTTTTTTTTTTTTTTTTAAGCTGGCACATCTACATTCTGGATATCAACCAAGCAGTAGGTGGTGTGTTGGGAAATTAATAAAACATTAGTTCAGCACAGATGCTGTGGGTGGAACCCAGTTCAACAAAACAACTGCTACCAATCCTGGGATCTCCGGTCCTCCCAGACTTCATGGTTGGGCTGGAGAAGCAAGCATGTTCCCCTATCATAGATGGAATTAGATCAGATGTTTTCCTAATAGTCATGGGGCTAGAGCTGCATAGAAAAATTAGCCCCAGCTTTGTCACTGACTTGCTGTGTGAGACTGGGCGAGTTATTTTGTATGGTAAAACTTGCCTTTCCAAATGTGAATGCATTTTCCTGCTCCTACCTGTATGCCTAATTTGGATCACCATTTTCTCCAAATTCCCTTCCTGAGGTAATAGATGTTAAAAAAAAAAAAAAAAAAAAAAAGGATGATGGTATGAGTACTCCCAGTTTACAGATAAGGAAAATGAAATACTAAAAAGATAAATGGTTGATTAGTTGATTAGTAGTGAGGACAATCCTTCTATATTCCTACTTTCTCTCCAATCCAAGCCCACTTTTTGCTCAATAATTTATATATATATATATATATATGTATATATATATATATACATATATATATATATATATATCATTCTATATAGATTACTACTCATTTATTAAATGGTCAGAACACTTGCCTAAAACATGATGGTGCTATAGAATTAGATAGAGGGGAAGTATTTCAGTTGTTTAGTTGTTTTGACTCTCCACGATCTCAATTTAAGATTTTCTTGGCAAAGATACTAGGTTGGGTTGCCATTTGCTTCTCCAGTTCCTTTGCTGATGAGGAACTAAGGAAAATAGGGTTAAGTGATTTGCCCAGGGTCACACAGCTAATAAGTATCTGAGGCTGAATTTTAACTCATGAAGATCAGTCTTCCTGATTCAAATCCCAGTGCCACCTAGCTGCCTCATGTAATATATGTGTGTGTGTGTGTGTGTGTGTGTGTGTGTGTGTGTGTGTGCATGTGCATATATATATATGCTTAATAAATAATTATTCACCACCTATTCTATGCAAGTTATTATTCCAGGCATGGAAAGGGAAGCAAAGTTAAAAACAAAACAAAACATTTAAATAAAGCCATCTCTGTTTTCAATGACTTATAATTTAGTAATGGAGATAAGTACACAAGTAACTTAGATTCTAAGTTTTAGTAATTCTATGAAAAACTAACAAAATAGATGAACCTTTTATAAATTTGATTAGAAAAAGGAAAGAGGAAAATCAACTTGTTAGTCTTAAAAATGAAAAGGGAGGGCTTTCCACTAAAGAAGAGGAAATTAGAGCAATAATTAGGAGTTACTTTGCCCAATTTATGCCAATAAATTTGATAACCTAAGTGAAATAGATGAATACTTACAAAAATATAAGTTGCCCAAATTAACAGAGAAGGAAGTAAATTGCTTAAATAGTCCAACTTTAGAAAAAAGAAATAGAACAAACTATTAATCTACTTCCTAAGAAAAAATCCCCAGGACCAGATTGATTTAGATGAATTCTACCAAACATTTAAAGAACAATAGTATATAAATTATTTGAAAAAATAGGGAATGAAGGAGTCTTACTAAATTCCTTTTATGACATAGACATGGTACTGATACCTAACTAGGTAGGATTAAAACAGAGAAAGAAAATTATAGACAAATATCCCTCATGAATATTGATGCAAAAATCTTAAATAAAATATTAGCAACGAGATTACAGAAAAATCATCCCTAGGATAATACACCATGACCAAGTAGGATTTATACCAGAAATGCAGGGGTGGTTCAATATTAGGAAAACTATTAGCATAATTGACTATATCAATAACTAAATTAACAAAAATAATATGATCATCTCAATAGATGCAGAAAAAAATTTGATAAAATCCAACACCCATTCCTATTAAAAACACTAGAGAGTATAGGAATAAATGGACTTTTCCTTAAAATAGTCAGTAGCATCTATTTGAAATAATCAGTAAGCATCATATGTAATGGGGATAAACTGGAATTATTCCCAGTAAGAAACAAGATTGCCCATTATCGCCATTACTATTCAATATTATATTAGAAATGCTAGCTTTAGCAATAAGAGATGAAAAAGAGATTAAAGGAATTATAGTAGATAATGAGGAAACCAAATTATCACTCTTTGCAAATGATATGATGGTATACTTGGAGAACCCTAGAGAATCTACTAAAAAGCTATTAGAAATAATCTACAATGTTAGCAAAGTTGCAGAATACAAAATAAATCTACATAAATCACCAGCATTTTTATACATCATTAACAAAATCCAATAGCAAGAAATAAAAAGAGAAAATCCATTTAAAATAAACTGTCAATAGTACAAAATATTTGGGAATCTATCTGCCAAAGGAAAGTCAGGAACTATATGAGGAAAACTACAAAACACTTTCCACCCAAATAAAGTCAGATCTAAACAATAGGAAAACTATTAAGTGCTTTTAGTTAGGTCAAGCGAATATAATGAAGATGACAATACGACCTAAACTAGTCTATTTATTTAGTGCTATACCAATCAAACTTCCAAGAAACTATCTTAATGATATAGGAAAAAAATAACAACAAAATTCATTTGGAGAACAAAAGGTCAAGAATTTCAAGGGAACTAATGGAAAAAAAAAATCAAATGAAGATGGCCTAGCTGTATCAGATCTAAAACCATTTGGTACTGGCTAAGAAATAGAGAAGTTGATCAGTGGAATAGGTTAGGTTCACAGGACAAAATAGTCAATAACTGTAGCAATCTAGTGTTTGACCCTTTTGGGATAAGACTTCATTATTTGACAAAAAATGTTGGGAAATTAGAAACTAGCATGGCAGAAACTAGGCATTGGCCCACATTTAACACCACATACCAAGATAAGGTCAAAATGGGTTGATGATCTAGACATAAAGAATGAGATTGTTAATAAATTAGAAGAACATAGGACAATTTGCCTCTCAGATCTGTGGAGGAGGAAGGAATTTTTGACCAAAGAAGAACTAGAGATCATTATTGATCACACAATAGAAAATTTTGATTATATTAAGTTAAAAAGTTTTTGTACGAACAAAACTAATGCAGACCTTTGAGGTGCTTTCCAACTCTGATAATGTGGTTTTTTATAATATTTCCAATATTACAAACTACACATAAATTGTATGATTTTTCTACTTGTAGAAAGGAAGAGAACTTGAAGTTTTTGGCAGTTCAGGACCTAATATGGTTCTATAATAACTGCTCAAATATACTTGAATAAGTGAATGACTGAATGGATGTGAAAGGTGTTTCTATGAAAACTAAGGCATATGATCGAATGACATATAATTTTGCCTTCTTTATCACCTTCAAGCATTTATTAAGCAGTTTTAATGTGACAGGCAGTTTGATAAATTCTGGGGATAAAAAGAAACTAAAAAAATTCTGACCTCAAAGGGCTTATAATCTAATTTTATCTCAGCAGACTCAAAATTTAGCATGACGATATCAGGTTCTTTAAGAAATTAACTAGACACTGATTCACATATCTCTTGTCACCTCTTGGGCCCTAACTTAGGCATCTATTTCATTCTTCAGAATCTTAAGAATTGAGAATTTATTATAGAAGCATGGGGCAGACACTGAACCTGACTAAACCCTCAAGCCAGAGAAGAAATGAAAGAATTTTATCCTCTAGTCTCAGAGGTGAGGGTAAAAGGCTAGATGTGAATGCAAAGGATGAAGGGAAAAATATGATATATAATTATGGGATTTGGAGTTGAATATGACCTTAAAGATCTTCTGGTCCAGCCCCCTCATTTTACTAATGAGTAACTAGAGGTTCAGATTGTTAAGTGATATTAAGATGTGAAGTGAATCTTCCCATGTTATACAGCTAGTTAACTAGAGTTGGGACTTGAACCCAGGTCTCCTCACACTTGATCTACTTTTCTTACATCAGAGGAATTAAGGAAAAGGGGACAAACCCCAGGTTGAGTGAGGTAATACCATTCCAACCTAATCTGGGGGCAAACTGTGTTCCCTCATCATTATTTGCCCCAAGAATTCTTAGTAGTGATGACATCTAAACAACGTGATGGTTTCCAGGTTTAAAGAGCTGTAGGCCCTGCCTTTTGAGAGTAAAGAGAACATAAATGACAGCTTTTTATAAAGGCAGCTTATTAATGCTACTTAATTCAGAATAGCCTGACAAAAATAATTATGATTTCATACGTTTGTTCATGAAACAGCACTTGATGAATTCTCACTTGAATAAAAATACATTCACAGTGGAAGCAATTCTTATACCACTAAGTGAAATTAAGTTTATAAGAACTTGAAATGGATAAGAATTCATTTTTTTGGCATGAGCAGAAAAAGTGATATACAGTTTACAATGTACAAAGGAGAGGAAATGCCAGAGCTACTTTTTGTCAGGCCCAAATGGAAGGAGCAATGATGCATCAATTTAAGATTATTTTAGAAACAATCTATAATCCAGTGCTACAGATGTTGGAACCCAGACAAAAAACTGTGGAGCCGTATGCTGTGTAAGTTTTTCCAAAAGTGAGTGGCATTGCTTGCTCAAAGAATTTTCTTAGTCGTGCAAAATCACAGCCAAAAGATTCTCATCCTGAAAGCATAATCCTCTTCATCATAAAGACCAAGGGAAAATTATGTCGAATTAAGAAGACTGAAGTGTCTAATAGTTCAGCTCTAATGGACACATATAAGCAAAAATACTTTTTAAATTTGTGCTTTTGCTGTTACCATAGTAACTTGCAAAGGAAACTGGAAGCCACATAATTGACTGCAGGACAACTCTCGAATGATGGAGTCATTGTGTAGGAAGTTTGGCTCTCCACATCTATGTAAGGTTGCAATTATCCAACACATACAACTTTGGGATAGTTATTGATTTTGAAATTCAGAAGGTATGTTGCAAATAGATAACACTGGCTTTATAAAATACTGTTCAACCTTTTAGATTCCATATACAACATTAAAAACTATATCCTGTTTGAGATTGTGACTTTGACAATGAAAGAATAATAGAACATTTTTCCTACATCATTGTATGGTGATGGGTTAAGTGGGAGTGGTTCCATACGTATCTCTACCTGTCTTCTTTAACATGAACTATATTGCTACCTACAGTATTGTTACAGGAGATCAGAATATTTGAAAAAAAATGCAATCTCTCCTTTAAAATCAGAAGTGCATGTTGACATGGCTTTTGATCAGCATGAAACCAAAAGAAAATTGTTTGCTTTTTTAGAAGTCCTGCTACAAATGCCTGCTTTTCTGTATTCAACATTTAACCTGCTTTAAAGAGTCCTAAGCTCATGCTATTGAGAGGTTATCATCAAATATTTCAGAAATGATTCCATATGATAAGTTGCAAATTAATTGTTTTGGACAAATTCATTATTTATGATTTGTAACTAACTACTTCTTTCAAATAACATTTGAAGTAGAATTTTGAACTGATTGGAACACTGTAATTTTGAATCTGAGACGTCCAAACCCATATATTAATGATTAGCTAAAAATGTTGTGATGAATTAAAACACTTTCTGAGTTGAAGAGAATCTACCATGATAAAGGCATGTATATAATGAGAGATATAAAAGGATAAAAAGATATATCTCTACTTTCAAAAAGCCTAATATGGAAGGGAAAAGAGATAACTTTAATACAAGAAGATAGAATGTATTAATTACATGAGAGGCTTTAAGAAATCAGAGGAAAGTGAGTTCTAGTTTGCTTAGGGGATTAGTGAAGGCTATATTTGAGTAGGATCTTAAATGAGTAGAAATTCAGTAGAGAGAGATGGTAGAGACAATCCATTTTAGTAACAGGGGATGGTATGACTAAAAATACAGAGGTTGGAAAGTGTGGAACATTGAGGGAACTGTGTCTAGACCAGTTTGATTTTAGCATGGGGTGCTTAAAGAGGAATAATGTCAGATAAGGCTAAGGCAGTTGGGGCCAGATTGTGAACCCAGTAGGTAATTATGTGAGGCATTAGAAGTTTTGGGCAAGGAAACAACATAATCAGAGCTGAGTATCAGGATAATTAATTTAGCAGCAGTGTTTGGTTGGGTTTGAGGTGAAATTCTGGAAATGAGTAAAGCAGCTACAAAGCTATTGAAAGCTGGTGAAGGTATGAACTAGGTTAGTAGAAGTGATGATGGAAAACAAAGAATGGCCTTGTGGATTAGAATTGATAGGATTTATTAAATTATTGGATGTTGAATAGAGGGAAAATGAGTCAAAGGTAAGTTGCAAGATGCTAATTGAAAGCATCAGAAGTGGGGAAATAAAGAACAGTTTTGAAGGCAAGATGAGTTCAGTTTTAGGGATATTGAGTGTGAGATAGGGCATCCAGGCTAGTTGGTAATCAGAATTATGTATCTTGTATTTAGAAAAGAAATCAATGCCAGAAAAAGATAGGGGAATTCATTGTATAGTAGTGGGAATTAAAGTCAAGAGAATGGATGATTCAGTCAATCAATAAGCATTTTTGAAGGCCTTACTATGTGCCAGAAACTGTGTGAAGCATTGGGGATACAATTAAAGACAGGAACAGCTCCTGCTGTCAAGGAACTTCCATTAAAATTGTAGAGACAATATGCACATAACTAGGTATATAAAAGATATCTAAAAAGTCAGTGGAAAGTAATGACAAAGAAAGCAGGTGAGAGAGCTTGAAAAGGTTTCTTACAGACGGTAGAGTTTGAATGGAAAGAAAATCAAGAGGATGAGGTCAGGAGGGAGAGAATCCAAAGTTGCAGACAACTAGTGCAAAATCAGAGCAGGGAGATGGATTGTTGTGTACAAGGAATACCAAGTGGACCAGTGTAGTTAGAATCTAGAATACATGCAGGGGGAAAGTACAAAAAGATTGGAAAAGTAGAAAGGAACCAGGTTACTAAAAACTTTAAATGCCAAACAAAGGATTTTATATTTGATCCTGAAAGCAAAGTGAACTACTAGAGAAGAAGGGTATATAACATGATAAGAGCTATATTTTAACAAAATCATCCTGACATCTAAATGAAGAATGGATTGTATTGGGGAGAGATTTGAGGTAGGAAGACCTATTATAATAGTCAAGGCAACTAAGTGATATAATGGATAGAGTACTAAGGCTAAAGTCAGAAAGACTCAACTTTGTGAGTTCAAATCTGGTTTCATTCACTTATTAGTTGTGTGAAGTGGGTAAGCCATTTAACATTATTTGCCTCAGTTTCCTTTTCTGTAAAATGAGCTAGAGAAGGAAATATCAAATTGTGATGAGTAAAAACCTGAGACAGTTACTGGGCAATTAATAATTAATTAAGCTAGCTTGTAATCAACAAATTGACGGTCAGTATTTTTTCTCAGTAACCAAAAACAAAACCGTGGAGGAGCTAAAAGTCATAATATGTTTTTGGAAAAGGGGGTGCCCCTGAGTAGTAAAAATCAATCCTGATTGGTGGATGTTTTAATGGCGAGGTGGCCTTGAAGTTCTCAGCTCTTCCTGCTGAGAACTGGTTTGATCACTAGACTCGGCAATCTGGATCCATCTCTACCCAAACCACTCTGGTTGATTTTCTCTTTTATGAGTTGGGTCACCCTAAACTCCAACGAAGGGGTGCAGGGGCTCTGACATCATTGTCTTGGGCAGGAGTTTACCTAGATTACATTCTGTTTACACGTAAAACAAAAATAAAGTCTGCCTAAGATGGAGGAGCATGTTTCCCCAGGGTTAGGAGACATCTCATCAATTACCCATGTCCTTCAGAGACTGATCTATGGGGGCTCTTCCTAAATGAGAGATACAAGAGAAAAAAGCATTAATTCTAATTTAATAATTGGCTATTAATATAGCAAAATAATAATTTCTCTCAAAACTACTATAGTATCCTTGCCAAGAAAACCAAAAATGAATCAGACAGGACTCAAACAACTGAACAACAGCAGCAGCAGTAGAATGATAGTCAAGACAAGAGGTAATGAGGACATGGACTAAGATGGTGGCTCTATGAGAAGGGAGAAGACATTTGCAAGAGATATTTTTAAGGTAAAGATGACATGATTTGGCTATGAATTGGATATGTAGGATGAGAGAAGGAGGAGTTGAGAGAAGGGTAAGGAAATCGTTGTTCTGGGTGATTGGAAAGAAGGATGGAATAGGTAATAGGGATATTTGGAAAAGGGTAAAAGTTAAGGAGGAAAAGATAATGAGTTATGTTTGGAACATAAGGAATTTTAGATACCTATAAGAATCCAGGTTGACATGTCCAGGAGGCAGCTGATGATGTGAGAAGGCTAGTTCATGAAGAGATTTTTTTTGTGAAGAAAAATTGCAGACGAATATAATTACAGAAATAAGGTACAGAAAATTAAGTCATTTCCCCCTAAACTAAGGCCTCAAATTTAGTGACTTTTTTTCCTGTAATATATTTTGTCCTCGGTAGTACCACCTTCTGGGTTGACTGTGATACAACAGCCAAACTCTATTTGCCACTATAAATACTATAATAAAACAGATAAAGGTCACTAGGTTCCTGGAACTGTGAATATAAGGTTGAGAGTTCTCTAAAAGGGAGGGGTGTGAAAGAGAGAGAGAGAAGAAGAAGAAGGTAGTTTCAGAAGTCAAAAAAGAGTGGTAAAATTGTTTTATATTTATGTTCAGCCAATAGAGCTATCAGTTTATTATGAAGCATAGGATGCTATAACTTGGTCACCATTTTAACTCAGTCTCTATTTAATACTTTTCAAGTGAGCTTACTGGGAGCGATGTATACTCAGAAACAATAGAATCAATGTACAGTATCTAGTTAGAGCCAAGATACAGTACTATGCAAAATGCAAAAAAACAAAATAATCTTTCTCTTCAGAATGCTAGAGCTTAAAGAGACCTTGGAAATAATCTCGTCCAATTCTATTCCCCCCCCCCCATCCCTGTTTTCAGGTGAGGAAATTAAAACTTAAACATGACCTGCCCAAGGTCACATAATGCATCTGCCCCAGAGCCAGGACTAACACTTAAATCTACTGCCTCTAGATTCAGTGCATATTTGCTTTACAGGCAAACTTTTTGGAACATATGACCTTATAAAATGAGGAATGCTTGGATTTGTTCTTTTCTTCATTTCCTAGTCCTATGCCAGTTTTCTGGTTTGTGGTAAAATAAGTGGCATTTGATCTAAAACAGTATCAAATCTCCTATTTTTGCCAACCTCATAAAGAAATCTGGAGTGACCTTATTTTTGGCCACTTAATTAACTTCAGAGAACATATTTACATACAAGAGAAGTAACAGTCCTAGAAGGCAGAACTATTAATAACCCATGAACAGAAATGATAGGAAGATAAATTTTAGCTTGATGTTAGGAAACAAACTGGTCTTGACTACCCCTACCTAGAAGTAATTCCACATAAAAGTTCGTCTCCTTTTAAAGGTATCATTACTTGCTTCTCACCTTCTAAATAGAAAATTAGTAGTGAAGAGATTAAAACAGTCTTAGCTATGCTCTCCCTTTGGCTTTTTCCCTTAAGATTATATCCTACTGACAGTAAAAGAGGCCCATATTTTGATTTGTTCAGCTTCTACTAAAGCTGGCCGGTAACTTCAACATCCAGGGAAAGACATTGTTATTGGACTCAGGAGAGAGGAACTAAGGAACACATTATATGTGTGAATTATTTCTGCAAAGGAAAATAAAACTGGTCTTATCCCCTACCTGAATTTGCCTAATAAGGAAAGCAAAAAAAATCTACCAAATACCAATCACATTTTATATACAATATTGAGGATTGTACATGAAGTTCAATGGAACATTATAAATTAAGCTAAGTGGGGCAAATGTGACCAAAACACATGTAACTTGAATAATTCCTTATCTAGAGTTAAATGATTTTGATTAAAAAAGGAAAGAAAATGTCACAATAGAAAAATAATTTTTTTTTGGCTCTTGCTCTTTAAGAGAGAGAGAGAGAGAGAGAGAGAGAGAGAGAGAGAGAGAGAGAGAGAGAGAGAGAGAGAGAGAGAGAGCAGAGAGAGAGAGAGGGAGGGAGAGAGACAGAGAGAGAGAGAGAGACAGAGAGAGAGAGAGACAGAGAGAGAGAGACAGAGACAGAGAGAGAGAGAGAGAGAGAGAGAGAGAGAGAGAGAGAGAGAGAGAGAGAGAGAGAGAGAGAGAGAGAGAGAAAGGAAGAGTTATTTTTTCATTTCCCAGTGAGGATACCTTCATATTATTAGCACTTTCAGAACATATGTAGGCTAAAAAAAGTTAACAGTATGTCAGTTATCTTCATCCAAAACTATATATATATATATTTTTAAATAAAGGTTAATACCAAAGTATTTTAGATTAAGATTGCATATTGAAGGATAAGCATTCAGAGCAGTGTGGGTAAAGAGGATATGAATATTATTTTATATGAAAAACAGATGAGGAAATTTGAGATCTTTAGATTAGATAATCAAAGACTTAAGAAAAAGCAGTAGAACCCTCTTCAGGTATTTTAAGGTTGTCATATGTCCTGGAAAGCACAAGTATTAATAACATATAAATAGAAATTATAGGAAGACAAATTTTAGCTTGATGTTAGAAAAATTTTCTACAATTAGAATTCTCTGAAAAAGAATGTTTCTTGTTGTGAATCTGTAAGTTTGTTGTCATTAGAAGGAGCAAGAAAGAAGTGAATGATCATTAATTAAGATGACGAAGAAGAGATTTTATACCGTAGATATGGATTACAAATAGTTAACTGCTAGGATTCACTCTAAGATTCCTTGATTTTAGTAAATACTTAGGAGGGATTTTTCTCCTTATAAAGTTTCCTATATCAATGAAATCACAGATCCAGTACCTAACCCTATCTCCTATTTCTACTGGGACAATTAACTCTTTTGCTGTTTCCTTTATGATTTCATGAAATATGATTCTGGAAAACCAGGCTATGTTAAAGTCCATTGGGATTCAAAGAGAGCTACTTGTCTATGTCTTTAAACCCAAATTATTCTGACTCTCACTGATTGGCCAAAAATAGGCCTAGTCCAAGCTTTTGTCACAAATTGTTTTTGTTTTGTTGGCTCAAAATGAGTTTAAAAAGTAATTGTTTCTGTTTTGGACAGAAACAATTCTTTTGTGAAGACAAAGTAGGCCTTTTTTTTTTTTTAAAACCTCAATTCTCACCTGGCCTTTAACTACTGAATGAGTGAAGGCCAAGGTCTTCCACTACATCTGAGTTCATCACAAGTTATCCTGACCTATGTCTTACCATTGGATTCTGATGACTCTGGAGGAGACAGGGGGGAGACTGATGGTTTTACATAGTTTTACTTTAAATACAATTCATTTGCAAGTCAAGACATCCCTCTCTTGAAGTCATTGGTCCTCTTTGAGAATGAAGTCATTGGTCCTCTTTGAGAATGAAATCAATTTCTATATTTCTTTGTCCCAATTTTGCCCCTTATAAATTGGAACTAGTGATAGTTAGCTTACCTACCTCAAAGAGTTGTGAAAATAAATAGATGATAGACTGTCAATATAATATAGCAGAAAGATTCCTGGATTTGGATCATAGGAATTGGGCTTGAATTCTGACTTTATTGCTTATCTTGGTTTTGATGGGCAAATAATTTTACTTAGCTTGTTCATCTGTCAAATAAGAGAGACAGACTAAATACCTTCCAGTTGTAAATCTTATAGTTTATGGTGGGATGAGAAAGGCAAGAAATGGTCAACGACAACAAAAATTTTAATTTATTACTCTGATCTTTAATAAACGTTAATCTACTACTCTAGAGGGCATACCATATTGATTTCAGCCCTCAGTCCCTGAGGTCTATGCAAATGTACTTGGTGCTTGGTTCCTGGGTCCCTCTCTGTTTTCTTAGTCCACTTTCCCCACTCTGGCTTTACTCGTTCTTAATCATATCCCAGACCACATGATCTTCTTTAACATTTTACCAGATTTTGCTGTAGAATTCCTTACTTCTGACCAGTTGTTCATGACCTGTGAATTCTCATCCTTCTATAACCAGCCTGTACTCTGAGTATAAATTTTCCTGGTATTTAAATGTGGATGTTCACTAAAGATTCTCTTGGGGATTGAGGATTTAGTTTCTCAGTTCCTTTTCCAGGGCTGCTGGAACATTTCTAGATAAAGTCATGAAGTTGAACTGATTCATGATATATAAGCTCAGCTGTATCGTTGCTCAACAATCTTTTCCTAAGCCATTATTGATTTCCTATCTTATACCTTAGACTGCAAAAACGTTTCTTCTCTCCCCCAGTGACTCCACTACTCCCCGCTCTCATAGTAAAAGACCAGCCCTCCTACTTCATTGAGATTATCTGACTTGATCTTCCTTAGTTACCTCCTCCATTTATCATAACTTCTCCACATCATTACCCACTCTTTCCTCTTTCATATATCACTAAGGCTGATTTCTCTACATGTTCCCTTGATCCTATTCTCTCTTTCCTCCTCTAGGATCTTGTTCCCACAGTCCTTGCTTTTCATATATCTTTAGTGTCTTCTTCAGCACGGACTCCTTCCAGTTGCCTACAAGCATGATATGATTATTTAGTCCTATGAGTTCGAAACCACAAGTAAGATTGTGCCTGGAGTATACTATAGATCACCTAAACAGAAAAGAGGAAATTGGTGAGCAATTTGGGACACATATTGTTGTTCAGTATTTCAGTTGTGTGTAATCCTCTGATGACCCTATCTGATGTTTTCTTGGCTAGGATGTTGGAATAGTTTGCTATTTCCTTCTTCACCTCCTTTTACAGATAAGGAAATTGAGGCAAATGAGTCACACAGCTAATAAGTGTCTAAAGTTGCTTTTGAATTGAGGTTTTCCTGACTCCGGAGATTATTGTGACATATACTACTTATAAAAATAATCTTGTATAGATTTCTTCATTTTTCAAAACTTTTTGTTGGTTTTCCTCTCTAAAATTTTACTTTACTAAACTTTGCTGAAATTTAAAACATCCTGTGCATGATGTTTGCAAGGCCTCCAATGATCTGATGCTATCCTCGCTTTCCAGACTTGTCATATTTCCATTCACAGCATTGTTAAAATATTCTATTACTCTACAAAAATTACCAACATGTTTAATAATATCTAGCACATATTATAAATAAAACACACAATATGTGCCAGTAACTATATGACACATTTTAAAAAATCGTCTCATTTAATTTTCACAACAACCCAGGGAGATATCCTCTATAATTCTTATTTTACAATTGAAATTAAGATAGACAAGAGGTTAAGAAACATGCCCAATGCCAAGTAGTGAGAGTCTGAGGCTGGATTTTAATTCTAGCCCAGTGCTCTTTCTACTACATCAGCTAATGTCTATGTTTTTGCTCAAATTATTCTCTATCTTTGGAATGTTCTACTTTTTGTTCATTCTTTAAGGCAGATGTGGAGAACGTCCAGCCTCTGGGATGTAGAAGGCCCATGATATCATTTGGTCTGGTCCTGCCAAGGCAACTGCAGATGACAACAATCTTTCACTGTTTGAGTTCTTTCAGCTGATAATTTTGTATGACCCATGAATGATGTTGTAAAAATTAAAATAGCCTTTGGTAGAAAAAAGGTTCTCCACCCCTGTTAGTTTAACTCAAGCCCTCTCCATTATAAAGCATTCTTTATCTATATTCCCCACCATACAGGATAAAGATCTTTATCTTTATTATGCATTTATAATTCTATTTTGCACTATAATATGTAATGCTGTATATTTTCACTATTTGTGTCTTATCTCCCTCCTAGACTTATAAGGACTAAGTGCTAGCTAAACTTTGTCTTTCATTCAACCCATACCTGATGTGAGTTTTACTCATGCCATGGAAAGGCTCTCCCGGGTCTTCTTCTCTTCTCTCTTTACATATTCTCTCCTGGTGACCCTATCAGATTATGTAGTTTCAACAAAATCTCTATAAAGATGACTCCTATTTATAAATCTTGCTTTAGTCTTTCTCCTGAGTTCTATTTCCATATCACAAGCTTTTATGCACTTAAAGTTGATTATCTGGCAGGTATCTCAATTTCATCATTTCTAAAACAGAAATTGATTCCCCTCTCAAACTCACCTTTCTTTTGAAGTTCCTCACTTCTGTTGAAGGCACTGCTGCTACCTTTCCAGCCACTTAGTTTTAAAATCTCAGAACTCTTCTCTCTCTCATCCCATAAAGCCAATCAGTTGCCATATCTCATTGAGTCTACCTCCAAAACCTGTCTTGCCTCTGCTTCTGCCCCTTATTCTTCACTCTTGGTCACCACTTGAGGTTAAGGCCATTCTCACCTTTCATATAAATCATTTGCTACAACCTCTTAAATGTTCACTAGCTCATCTTTCCCCTCATTTCTCTATCTTTCACACCACTACCAAAGTGGTGTGTCTGAAGCACAGGTCTGATGACTTCCCTTTCCTGGGAATAAACTCAATAAACTGCAGTGGCTTCTTATCTTCTTATTGCCTCTATTTAAGTGTAAATAAAAGCCCTTCACAATCTGACTTCTTCCTTTTTTTTTTTTTAGGTTTATTATCCATTAATCCCCTCCATGAACTCTATGTTCAACCAAACATTTGTTGCCATTTGTCACACATTCCATTGCCTCTGTCCCCATGTTTTTGTACAGGTTGTCTCCCATTCATGGAATGCATTTCCTCCTTCTTTGGGCATTCCCAATTTCCTTTAAAGTTCAAGTGGAGCAAATCTTCCTATGTGAGAACTTTCTGAACACCCAAGCAACTAATTCTTGTTCTCACTAATAACTTATTTTTTAATATACTTATATGTATATGTGTTTTCTCCCCCATTGAATACAAGTTCTCTGATGGTAGGGATGCTTTCACTTTTGTCTTTGAAGCCTCCATCATGCTCCCAATCACACAGTATGTATTTAATAAATGTTTGTTTGTTGAAACCTCAGATTAGTTAATCTAGTAAGAAAAACTCACTTTTTACGTAGACCAGGTAAAAGAAATTGTTTTTAAGATTATGTGGAAAAAAAGGTTAAATTAAACAATGTGACAGTATAACACACCCCAAATTTAAAAAAAATAAAAATAGAACTATGTGATATTAATCTATCATCAATAAGATGACTGAATTTGGTATTGTTAATGAGAAGAAAGAGATGGGGGGGGGAAAGGAACCAAACAAGAGGATTTTAGTATGATTCTAACAATAGAATATGTGTGTATGTGTGTGTAAACACACACATATATGTTCTCTTTTATCAAAGAAATAATTCCATCCTTACTAGGAGAAATGACCTTTAACTATTCCACACATGCATAAAGGCAAATATGTTAGATGTAGGGTGTTAGTGTGGAAAAACATTTTTTTTTTAACACAGTTCGATTGCAGGCTACTGAATAGAGCCTGCAAACCATAGAAAAGCAAATATGCTACTTATTCTTTACATATATAAGCTTTGGGAGAAAGCGTTCCTTGACAGTTCCTTGATTTTTTAAAATATAGCAAATCTTTAATCAGGCTAGATACGTTAAAACGTGATTTTTACCAGTGAATTGACCCGAGTTGAGTACTTGCATTGAAATGCTTTTTTTTTTTTCCCTCTTGAAAGCTGACTTGTGGGGAAAAAAATCAGATATTCTATGATATACTTTGCCTCAATGACAAGATGTTTTGGGGGAAATCATCCAAGCTTGAAATAAAATCTTTATTGAAAGTAATTCTACATTCATGCCAGTCAGATACATTGTAGGATTAGACCAGATATCCCAGGGGAAAACTTCAGTATATGCACCAGGCAGAGTTGATTATTTGGACCTCCTGTCAGTTTTTAACTCACTGACAATGGTTGAAGCTTTCAGGCTTGGGACGACTCTGTTTTCAACGTTATTCTATGAGAAAGTTAATACACTTTATTTTAACTATGCCAAATGTACTGGAAAATAACCTGGTAATAAGATATCCTCTACCTATGAAGTGATGTGTTTGCTAAGAACAGTTAGTTGTACATGTGCAGTTTAAAGATGCAAAAACATACTCCAAATAGTTCAGATTTATGAGAACTTTTTCTGCTTGAACTTTTTTTGGGAAAGAGACAACTTTCCCTTTTACTTCCACAGAAATAATATATGTAAATAATCACAGGAGCAGCAAAAATGATTTACTTTGCAAATTTACCTTAAATGGCAGAACTGCCTTTTCTTTTCTCCTGCCAAAGTAATTTAATTATCAATGTTATTTGGTGTCAAAATGAAAGACAAAGGTGTCACTTAGAGCATCAACAACTGCTCAAGGTGTCACTTTGGAAAAGGTCATGGAATTGCTTTGTGGACATAATTACTAAGGCAATGAAGGTAGAAAGGATAAATAAATCACTTCATATTTGGTATCATTTAAATTCCTTGGAGAATGACATTAAAACTATGGTCCTGTAGGAAAGAAAATACCCAATCAGTTATTTGTTTGGTAGTATAGACCCACTTTTTTCTCCCAAATCTGGCATTAATGTCATATTCTAACCTTTGAATTTAATTCACCCAAGTAAATTCAAAATTGAGGAAATTATAGCCAATAAAAGCCTTAGACTTCTCATTTTAAAAACATAAAGATTAAGAACATACCTCAAGCTAGTTTTTGCCTATTTGAAAAATACATACAGCTTTTGTCTACCCAGTTCCAAGCCCGTAAGTAATTCCCACTTACTTGCCTTAACACACATTTCTTCCTCTTTTCTTTCCCTTTCTTGTTTTCTATTCCTGTTTATCAGTTTCTTAAAGACCTAAATTAAAACTCCCAGCCTCTAGGAAGCCTTCTTAGAATAGACTGTATGCTTTCTGATCACTTTCCCGACTCAACTGGCATATCAGTATTCATTCAATTTACACTACATCATTTTGCACTAATATGTTGCTTTATGTTTTATCTTCAAATCATTTCACTGCCCAGCAGCTTTATCTCCCTCAATGAGAGCAAACTCGAGATTAGGCTCTGTCTTCTACTTTGGCATCCCTTCATAGCACCCACTAAAATGTTCTGTTCACAGTGGTGACTCAATACTTGTTAATGAGTTCTCTCAGAAAAGTAGATTAGAGCTTTATGGATGAGTTGTGAGATAGGCAGGCAGGTGAGCTACATTGTTGGTCTTGTAGATAGGGCACTAGAGTGGGAATGAAGTGCATCAGGTTAATTGTCTGCAGCTGGCACAAAATGTTCCCATAGACAGGCTACTTAAATATCCTTAATGCCTCCAATTTTCTCTTTTGTCTAGGAGGAATAATAAAACCTGACCCAATCTACCTACCTACCTCATGGGGTTGTTGGGAAGAAAGTACTTTGTAAACTCTAAAGTGCTCTATTAATGTAAGTTATTAGTATTATTACAACTCTCAAAGGGATATAGAGACTAGGACAGATTGTGGACTCTATTAGCCCACTTATCTGCATCCTTAAATGCCTTTCTCCTTTCTACTTCCTCAGCAGCTTATTGTACTTCTCTGAAGTCAGCCATAGAATATGGAATGGGAAATGCTCGGCAAATGTTGAGTAGAAGAATCAAGATCTAACAATAGAATGTTAGAGAGCCATTAGTAATTAAGACATCAGACCTTTAGAGTTAGGAAGGACCTTAGATCCCATGTAGTACCACAGTTTTCTTGACATGTTTGAAAACTGAGGCACATAGATGTGAATCTCCCAGAGCCACATAGCTAGTGGCACAATGTAAATGAAAAGCAACATTTCTTGCCTCTTATTCCTTATTCTTTCTACTATTACATTATAATAAGGATCACATATTCAGAAGTCTCAGGAAAGGAAGGGCATCATGTGAAACATTATTATTTTTAATCCTACCATTTTTGAAGTTTTGACTTTATGTATGTTGTTATTTAGCTCAAAGATGTAAAAAAAAAACAAAATGCAGGAGTGAATTGCTTGGGGTCCTAACAGTTTATCCTTCACAACCCTTTCTATGAAGCATTTAAAAAACCCAAAACAAATAACATAGTTCACTCTCTGACAAAAAAAGTATGGAATGTATAAGCTGTTTGGGAAGGGACGGAAAGGACTTCAGAGACAAAATGCATAGTTTAGGACGTCGGCACTACTAGAGCCTGAGCTCTCCATCCTGCTCTTGGAATTCCCTCACATCTGAAATCTTGACTGGCAGCACCTCTTCCTCCCTGTCCCCATTCCCCATAAGGGACCATTTGGCTGCTCCGACTCCTCTTTTGGACTGGCTTGCAGGTATGGGGAAGAATTCTATATCAGGTTTCTGTTTCACCAATCACCCAAGATGATTTTACTTGAATTCTGTTCATGCTCGGTCTCAGTACAGGACAAGAGATTAATTCAGAACCTTCTGGACTCAAAAACCCTAAAGCAGTATTAAAAAGGAACTTTAAGATCATTCAAAGACAATGATTTTACTTATTTATAATAGTTTCTCAGATAAGATAACAAGAAGAATGGTGATGTTATGTAAAAGAAAAGTGATAGGAATGGTGTAAAACATGATAATGTCATAGGGATTATTCTTTTTTTTTTTTTTTTTTTTTTTTGCTGAGGCAATTGGAGTTAAGTGACTTGCCCAGGATCACAAAGCTAGGAAGTGTGAAGTGTCTAAGGTCAAATTTGAACATTTGAACTCAGGTCCTCCTGACTTCAGAGTTGGTGCTTTATCCACTGTGCCACTTAGCTGCCCTCACAGGGATTCTTAACCTGCACTTTGGGAACTTTATTATTATTATACTTATACATGAATTTAATTATTATTTGTTTCTTTTGTAATTTTATTTAGAGGTTCTTAGGTGGGACAGTGAATAGAGTGCTGATTCTGGAGTCAGTAAGATCTGAGTTAAAATATAACCTCAAACATAATTTCTGTATACCTCTATTTCCTCAATTGCAAAATCATGAAAAAGTAGCATCTCCTTCCAGGGTTGAGGATCAGATAAGATCAATAAGGTATTTGTAAAGCACTTAGCACATCCCCTGACATATAAATACTTAATAAACATGTTTTCTTCCTTCTTTTATTTTATGCTTTTAAAAACATTATTCTGAAAAGGGATCCATAGGTTTCATTGGAAAACTAAAGAGACTATGACACAAAAAAGTTAATATTCTCTATTTTATAGTTTTTGACAATTAATGAGAAGACTGATATGGTCAGATAGTTACTTTAGATTTTAGGATTGTAGAGTTCCATATACTTGTAACAGAAATCAGAATGAATGAACTCAGGCTTGTGAACAAAAAATAAGCCTTTTTTCCATGTTTAACAAGAAAAGGAAGGAAAAACACATGGAGTAAGGTTAATGCACAATAAAGAGAATGAAAAAAAAAAAAACCACTAATTGCCATTTTACAAGGAGAATGAGCATCAGAATGGAAAGAATAATGTAAACATTGGTTGGAAAAATTTCAAGTTTAAGATATGTGGAAAGAAATAAAAAGAGCATTTAGCATTGCTAAATGAATTTGGGTTATTCTCTTCATATAAATTATGTCCCAAGGTCAGTAAAGAACTTTAAGGTGTGAGAGATGTCCTACTATTGGTGACAAATGGTACAGGTCTTAGAACACTATGTTGCAATTTCCAAAAATAAGAAATTCTGCAAACTACAAAACATTGACTTTCTTGTTAATCCCAGGCAGAATTTAGAACATACTATGATGATAAATGTTGGTTTATTAAGCACTTACTATATGCCAGGTGATGGAGATAACAAAGGAAAAGAAAAAAAAATCTTTGCTCCCATGGAACTTATGTATGAAGTGAATGGTTTGTGAACTGGTGAAAAATTTGTGCCAATCGGGAATCAGTCACTAAGAACAAGTTATGTAAGACTAACTCATCTTTTTTGTTTTTTTCCTTTTTGAGACAAGGTTAGGTGATCAAGGGATTTTCTGTAGTTAAGCAAAGCATGTGACAAAATCTTTCATGATACTGTATATGTATCTTACTATAGCTGTCACTGACTCTTGTCAAGTTTGGTTTTGTGTTCGGGGAATGCAGCTTTAAAATACCTTATATTTACCATTTATCAATTGCTTAAGTTTTAAATATTTGATGAACTTCAAAAACCACAAGGTTTAAATTTAATAACTATATATATAGTTAGTCAAACCTAAGGGGTTCTCACAAACCCATTAGAGGTTCTAGGGAAGATTTCAGAGGATCTATGGACTTGGAAAGGAAAAAAAATCTTTATTTTCATTAGCTTCTAACTAAAATTTAGTATTTCCTTCAATTATGACTTTTCATAAATTCAAAGATTATTCTGAGAAAGGGTCCCTGGGCTTCCCCAGAGTGCCAAAGGGGTCCAGGACATAGACAGAAAAAAAGGATAAAGTACCATTGGTAACACTTTTAGCTGTATAGTTTTTGTCCTCATCATATACAGACTAAGCCAGGCAGTCAATGAGAAGAATATTCAGCTCCTGAAATGTTAAAATTGCAAATCATCATTGAGGTGACAGGCTTTGTTTTGGGATATATAATCAAAAGTCAATTGTCAAAAAAAACAGGAATGTATTTTTTTTTAAAGCTCATTGTCTATATCTCTAAGAATGCTCTTCCAATGTACCTCTCCTCAAGGCCCCATCTAGAGGGATTACAAAGTTACTGATTATATAAACCCAATTTGTTTAAAACAGTTTGGTTCATTTCAGCTGAGTATAAAATGTCATGATAAATTAGAATTCCTGCTATTCAACATACACAAATGTGCTCTCATTATTACTTATGGTACTTTTCTTTATGGATGATTGGCTTAGCTGCAAACTAAGGGTATTCACCAGCTGATGAACGTAAGACAAGGCAAACATTGTCAGTACAGCAACATCCTTTGCTAACTGTTTATGTTAGACTCATAAACAGTACATAACTGATGATAGAAAGCCTCCTTCTTTAACTTTCTTCTTTTTTTTGTATTGTGTCCTTCCCTCATTACTTTTGGCAAACATTTTAACTTTTTTTTTTTTTCCTTTTCATCTTGGTTGAGTAATAGTTCAGAGCCTGGGCTATAGCCTGGAAAAGTCATATTTCTTTATGTTATGGTCCTGTGTAATCCTTTTAGACAACTGGTAGGTAATTCAGAGGGTGGCTAAGGGGTGAAGTGGATAGAGCTTGGGGCTGGGAGTCAGGAAGACTCATTTCCATGAGTTCAAATCTGATCTCAGGCAATTACTAGCTGTGTGACCCTGGGCAAGTCACTTTACTCTGTTTATCTCACTTTCTGTAAAGTGAGTTGGAGAAGGGGCAAACAACTCTAGTATCTTTGCAAAAAAAAACCCAAAACCCCAAAAAACCCCAAAACCCAAAAGCCAACCCTAATGGGAATATATATTTTTTTTAGATGAGTAGTGAATGGAAACAAATTCTGAACTGCTGTAATCACGGCTTTACTTTTTTATTTTCAGTTTTCTTAATTTCTCAATTCATTTTCCCATAGTGTGTAGAATGGATAGGGATGTGATAGAATGGATTAAGCCACTAAGCCTTAAACATTGTAGAGAAAGTAGTGACCTCTGTTAGTAAGATGAAGCTTCCTTATATCAATAAAATCACAGATTCATTCTCTATGTCTGTCTTAATGTTTCCTTGTTTCAAAATTTTTCTTATCTGTAATTGGGAATTTTGCTTCTCAGTCTCCTAGAAATTTTGCTGACTAGAGAGCATTCTGCAACAGGGGCAATAGTTATGAACAGAAAAATTGACCAAGAGCTAAGATTAGGGAAGCAGGATATAGACAAAGGAAGAGAGAAAATTAGGGCTTTTGTTGTTGGTCCTTTCAGGCATGTAGATTCTTCATGATTCCATTTGGGGTTTTCTTGGCAGGGGCACTGGAGAGGTTTGCCATTTTCATCTCCAGCTTTTTTTTTTTTTTTTTTTAACATATGAAGAACTGAGGCAAATAAGGCTAATTGACTTGCCCAGGGTTACAAAGCTAGTAAGAACCTAAGGCCAGATTTGAACTCAGGAAGATGATGAGTTTTCCTAACTCTAGGTCTGTCACTCTATCCATCTAGTTGCCCCAAAGTTATAGTAGCTGTGTCTTAAAAGCCAGCCTGGCAAAAATGAATATAAGTATTACAGAGTAGTGCAAGGTATAGACAGGAAATCAATAATGGGGAGAAGTTTTGGAAATGAAGAGACTTGAAACTAAGTTGTCAAGGAGAAGTGTAATCAAGACAGCAAAAAATGGGCAACAGAAGAGTTAGAAAGAAAAAAATAGGCATGGTGATACCCACATAGTATCATCAATTCAATTGCCTTTAACTAATAATTAACTAATGAATTTTACCTGCCCCCTATTGAACAAACAACAACAACAAAAAACCCTCAGAAAAGTATTCATAGTTTAGGAAAATAAATTCTGACTTTGACCATACCCCCAAAGCAAGTATATCTTTTTTTGTATTTTTGTATTTTAAGTCTATCTTAATTCTGGCATGTTTTATTTTCAGTATCCTTTACTTATAGTTTCTCACTGCATTGTCTAAATTCCAAACTCTTAACAAATTTTTAAACATTTATTTTAACTTATGGACATAAAAAAATAAACAAGCATTTCCATAACATAGTATAATAAAAAGATGATTGCAAATGAAACTGCAAATCTATTATGTGCAACTTGCTGTTCCTTTTAAATATATAATAAAGTTATCATGCAAATTTTTTTCTCCCTTCTGCCCTAAAAATGGTTACTATTAAACACACACACATACACACACATTTATTCTACCATATTTCTATTTATCAGTTTTTTCTTTAAAAGTAATTGGTATCTTTCTTCAGATGTGCTTTTTTTTTTTTTTTAAATGTGTTGTTATAAGAACCTGGAAATTTCAGGGATATCCATCAATTGGGAAATGGCAGAACAACTTGGTATATGGTTATGATAGAATATTACTGTTCTGTAAGAACACTATTATAGAAAGGCATGGGAAAATTTGCACAAAATGGTGAAGAATGAAGTGAGGAGAATCAAGAAAGCATTATAAATTGTAACCCTATTGTTCTTAAAATCTTTTTTCCCTCTATACTCTGTATTTATAGATGTCTCTTGTAGTTCTCACCTTGCATTAGTTCATAGAGATCTTCCCAGTTTTCTCTGAAACTATCAATTTTGTTATTTCTTATGATATGATCACATTCTATTACATCCTGAAAGCCATTTTATTTGGAACCTAGAGGTTTGTAATTAAGAGCCTTGTAAGTGATAATTTAAAATACCTGGCAAGGTAATTAGTTTGGAAGTAAAGCAGAAACAATTTCCTTTCAGAAGTTGATAAATATCCTGGTACCAGAGCAATTATCATCACTCTGTTTTTATTCTTTGGAAAGACTTTGACTCTGTCTCTTCATTGTCCAAAGTAACAAGTTGATTTGATCAATTCAATTAGAAAAACTGATTTGGAAACTCCACATAGATTCTTCACCACTTCTTAAAATCTTATCTTCCCTTCTCATGGTTCCTCTGATAACTAGATAGCAGTACTTTTTCATCATAAAAATTCCTGCTTTCTGTGAATTTCCCAAACCTGGTTGGTCTGAATTCTAAAAGCCTGCCCTTATAGCTGTTCAGTAAGTAAGGAAGCTGTTTTGTGCATCATTTGCACTGGTGATCTTGGCAGAGCACAAAGTCACCAATGTGATCCAATGTCCAACATGATACAACACTACTTACTTAAATAGCGGGACTGCCTAATATTCCTGTCTTTATATAAACATGTTAGCACACTTTCTACTGGCATAGTTACCTTATATTAAGCAGAACTATTGCTTATCTTCTAAACTGCTAATTGAAGCTGCTGAAACTGCATTCTTCAGCGGATGTTTTAGGAGCATCAGGTAACTATTAGATGCTCAGGCAAATCTGTAGAGATGTTTAAGGTTGATTTTCCAACAAACAGTAATGAAGACATAGCTGTCATTGACTATCTGGATAGTTCAGTCAATCTTTTATTATACTCCACTTTGAAGGAATCAATTATATTTTTTGATCTCTCCACCTCTCACATCACATCATTTATTCTCTCTTCTTGTTTGTCTAAATTAGAAGAGAAAATCAACTTATCAGGTAGGCTCCAGCTCTCCAAGGTCATCTTTGTTTCTAATTCTCCACATCATTTGTTGTTAGAAACACTGGAGCATCTTGAATACATTTTTTCCTAAGTATGAGTTTCATATTCTTTTGATGTTTTGAAATTACATTTGTGTGTGGTCCATCTTGCTCAATACTCTAAACTGACTGTCGCTGCTGCCATCTTTAAAACAATAGCTGCAGACTTTTAAGGTGCCAATAGCATTCCACATTATAGACATAATCTGTGGATTTCATTTCTAGAGACTTGAGTCCTTTTATTAGTTTCTTTGATATGCGTCCCCAAATTTTCAAGCTTAAATTCCCTACTTTGAGACTAGAATGAGTCCAAAGGTGGGATATTGCAGAATGTTAACTTCAATCTTTTTTTTTTTTAAGTTATGTGAGTGTTAAAAACATATGCTTGCTTTTTCACTCTGGGGAAAAAAAGCATTCCAACCTTTTGGGGTGGGGGATCACATATAGCTCTAAAATAGCTGAAGCTAAAAACATCCAACTTGGCATGACTTTAGTTACCACTGAGGAAAGGAAAGGAAGCCAAGTTTTTGAAGAAAATGGTGATGTATTTTTAAAGTTAGAAAAGGTTAAAATAATCAGCGTGAGCATGCTCAGTAGGGGATTTTTGACATTTCTTTTAGGTCAGCTTTCTTAAAGGGGCTACATTTAAAATGTTCTGTAAAAACCACACCAGTGAGATTGCTATCCAAATTCCCAGCTTAGGACAGAGGGAGGCTTCCTGTGTTGACTAAAGTTATTGTCCTTTTAAAAACACATACAGACACAGAAACAAAAACCTAATAATATCAAATTGAATTTTCTATAGTACTTTTTATGAAGTATTTCATGAAGTATTAAAACTGACAACTGTGCTAACTGGATAGAATGGAAGTTCTTTGAGGGCAATGACTATTTCATTTTTTGCCTTTGTAGCTCTGGCACTTAGTAGTGGCTCATATCTAGTAGTGTATAGTAAATGCTTGTTAATTGAATGAATTTTAAAAAGTATTGTATAAGCAGAAGATCAGAGAAACATAAGTTCACTGACTTGCTTGTGAATGACAATTAGTGAGAGATCTGAATTTGAAATCCAGATTGTTATATTGAAAATAAAATATAGACCATATATTATATTATATAGACCAGTAATATTGAGGAAGTTTACAGTCAAAAGTTGCTCCTACTATATTGGATATGTCTTTGAGTCTAGCCTACTGATATATAAGTACAATTAATAATATATTAAACCAGGTTGATGGTGCTGGTAGTGTTCAGACCTTTAAAAAAAAAACTTTTTGATGCTTACATATATATAATCATAATGCTGCATGGATGCAGGTCTGGCATTTAATATTCTGTATTTCCTTTATATATAACTATACTTAAAATCAATGTTCTTTGTAAGCTCTTGTGTCTAATGAATTCTAATTGCAAACTGTGGATATAAACTACAGATGCTTTGGTAGCGATTGTCATTTATCATACTTTTGTCACTAAAGAAAATCTCATAAAATATTTCTAAATTATCTTTTTTCAAAATTAGATATTCTTTATTGAGGGTGTTCAGGGAAAGAATGCAATAATGGGCTTCTGCTTCACCAAGGAGCTGTTAGGGCATGATTTACATACTTTGCTACAACTTGTGTTCTTTTTCAAAATGGAGCAGGCTCTGTAACTAATTCAATTCAGAATTTAGTGGGGGGAGAAATATAAAGAATAATGTCCATGTTTATAGACTTCGCTGCCTCTCATCAAGACATAATTCTTAAACTTAAAATTCTCATTTAACGACAAAAAAATTTAGGCCTTAATAATAAAAACAATAATACCAAATTCTGACTTGTCATGGAGAAATAAGGTCAGCTTTTGTAATGATTATTCTTCATCAGTCTTTACAAGGTCCTCAGAGGCCATCTAATCCACATAACTCCTTCCTTTTATATGTGTGGAAAATTAGGATTGGAAAAGAGAAATGGATGAGTCCCTATGACTCAAATAAGTAGTGTCTGAAGTGAGATTTAATCCCAAGTCTTCTTTTTATTGAACTATATTGCCTTAGTCAAACAAGTTGAATTTCTAAGGTCCCAAAAGGCTCACAGAAATCTTGACTTTGATGATCTAGCCTTTGTTTCTAACTATCTAAAAATCTCCTTTGTATTCTCCATTTGATAGCTGCAAGTGTTCTATTAGGGCAGAGATGATAATATTTGCCCTGCAGGCCATATATTGACTGCAAAATAATTTAGTTTGGTTGGCCCCACCAAAGAAACCACAGGCAATGAGCTGAAAGCTAGGTACAACAACCTCTCATCATTTGAATTCTATAAGCTGATAATTTTGTATGGCCCGTGAATAATGTTATAAATATCCAAATGGCCCTTGATAGAAAAAAAGGTTCCCTACCTCTGAGTTAGGAGATAATAGTCTTCTCAATACATGATGGAGGTTGAGGATCAGTGTTATAACCTCCTTCCTATTATTTTCTCTCAGCCCATCAGGGAACAGCTCAATTCCTTCTTGAGAAAGGTAAATTATATCTAATTAAGAATGCAAAATATTTTTTATTTCTCAAATCGGCATCCCTCATAGAAAATAGGTTCATTTCTTATTAAAAAATGATGATAGATTGTGTATCTATTATCTGAGGTGCAATCTACTGCTGTCTGGAGTAGCTCATCTCTAGGCTGTCCAGAATTTTTTAACTACTGTCTATTGATTTCAGAAGACCATGTAATAACTAACAGAAAAGTTGAGATTTGTATCATTTGAAGGAGTATCCACATAGATAAGGATGATGGAAAACATTAACAACCAGATGATTCTAAATCCCCTCCAAGTTTTCATTTGTATATAAGATAATTTGGCAGAAATGACAAAATTGGGAATAAGCCATGTGGGAAGGGTTATGGAATGACATGGTGGAACTATGAATTGAGGCAACTAATCTGGAAAGCAATTTAAACTATGCTATGTCAGTATGCTTAGACTTAGAGGTGCTACTGCTAAGCCAAACATGATGAAGGACAGAGGACCTTACTTTTATCATATATGGACAACAGGAAGGATTTTTTAATGACCTAGGTAGATTATGTGATTTTTGCATTTCTGCTTCAGGCGTGGTACTATTTTGGATAGATTAGGTAAATACTATTGTTGTATGGATGGCACAGTGGATAGAGTATTTGACCTAGAGTCAGGAGGACTTATCTTCCTGAATTCAAACCCAGCTTCAAACACTTACTATATGACCCTGGGCAAGTCACTTAACTATTTGTCTCAGTTTCTTCATCTGTAAAAATGAATTGGAGAAGGAAATGGCAAATCACTCTTTTATCTTTGCCAAGAAAACTTCAAATGGGATCATGAAGAGTCAGACCCGAATGAATAACAGCAATTGTGACGCATAAATCACAAATTTGTAGTCTAGAAGCAGTGTGACATAACGGATAGAGTATTAGCCTCAAAGTCAGATCCAACCAGAGTTCAAGTTCTACCAATGAGACACATTGATTATGGCCCTGGGAAAATCACTTTATCTGTCAATGCTCAGCTAGTTTCTAAGATGATCAATTGGCATCTTGGCTGCCAATCTGTATAGATGAAGATGAGGGAGTTCTCCAAGCCAATGAAGTCACATTGATCTTTACCAAAGAGAAGAAAGTCTCATTTCAAAGGGCTTTGGTATGTAGATATTACTGAACCAGGACTAACTTTTTGCCCTCAATCAATATCTATTGAGTATAATTACTTTCATATTGCAGTTTCCAGGCTCTTTTTTACATTAAAAAAGACATCTTTACACTCAACAGATTGGAAGTCACTACTTTAGATTATGCTACAAGGCTATGCTGATAAATGTTTATTAGGCTTCTCTGAAAAAAATAAATGTAGCCATGACACTTTTAAATTAAATCTGCATCATTTACATTTTTCTATCATTTTCTTAAGTTAGATAAATTTTTAAAATCCCAATAAATACAGCCGTGTTTTATAGCATTGGCCCATTTCTGAAATGTAAATGCTTACGTTAAAAATTTAGCAATTGGTTCTGTGGAGTAGGCTGTAAGAACTGCCTCTGTTGATATCACTGCTATGCTGTCTATTTGTGAAAACCTTGGCCTGGAGAGCAGGAGATGAGAGTTCTAATTTGAACTTTAGAAAGATCCTCTCCTGTAGTTCGAGAACCAAATGATGTGGAAGATGTAGACACCAGATGATGGCGGGCACCAAAAGTTAGGGCTTGGTATGTGAAGAATTCACAATGGCCATTCTCAATGACAAATGGTAGATTTATTTAGGCGAATAGGTTACTGACAAAATGAAGGGATACAGAGATACCAAAAATGGTAAATATGAAATAGAAGGGGAGAGCATATGAAAGACAAGTTCCTCAGTGGAACTCACAATAACTCAGTAAACAGGGAGTACCCCTTGAGGTTGGGGCATGTCCTTAGCTGGCAGGCTAACTCCTGAAAGGCGCTTACTTAGCTAACTAACTAAAGCTATAAGGAGGAGAAGTGGGTTGAGAAGCATAGTGGAGTTAGGAGAGATTTCACATGGCATGGGGGAAGGAGAAAGACACCATGAGTCAGACTACCACGTGGACTAACCCAAAGGAAGGCATGAGATGCCCATAAATAGGTTTTATAGGGAGAATTTCTTTTAACTTATTTATTTTTAATATACATTTCTTTATGAATCATGTTGGGAGAGAAAAATCAAAGTAAAAGGGAAAAAAACAATTTTTTTGGAGAGATTTGGAGAGATTAAAAAAAAAAAAAAACAGAAAAAAGAAGTAAACATTTCAGACTGGACAATTCCCCAGAGGGTGGGACCATGGAGCCAAACTGATCTCTATCAGAGCCTTCTCTCTGCATCCAAAACATTGAGGACCTCATCAATATCACTTGATTTCCATTTCCCTGGACTACTTACAGGACTACTTACTTACTGTGGAAGATCAGAAATACTATGTTTACAAAGTTATGTGATTTCCTCAGAAGTATATTGTCATTATATCTGGCTAGTCCTAAAAAGTTATAAAACAGAAATTTTTTTGAAGTACTGTTATTTAATTCATAATTGGAATCCAATGGAATGGCTTATCTATTATGGTTTATGAGAGATGAAATTTGGCCTGGTGGATTAAATGCTGGACTTGGAATCATAAAGATCAAAGTTTATATTTCACCTGATATTTATTAGTCATCACTCAAACTCTCTGAACTTCAGTTTTTCCATCAAATGATGGTAATAATATTGTTAGCATCTACCTTCTCATAGTTGCAAGATTCAAATGAGATAATGTCTCTGAAGTCATTTTACAGACTTTAAAACTATATCTAAATGATGATGGTGAATATTTAAATGAAGAAAAAATAATCATATTTGCATCTGAATTGTATCCAGGACCACTGTCCTCCTGGTTGTCTTTGTAATTTTAGCCCAGGGTATTGTTTTATTCCTTGATTTTGTGACAGACTAGCTAATCTGATTAATGAATTTGTTTTAGAGACAGGCTCCACAACTTTCAGGGCCTGTGTGTCTCAGAAGTCTTTAGACTAAGTCTGAAAATTCAGGAGGAAAACCCCCCACTAAGTTTTAAAATTAATTCTTTAATTCAAGAATTCCTCAAACAACATTTCCTTACCACCCACTTGCACAACATACACACACACACACACATGCATACACAAAGAAATCCATTCAGGTGCAATCTAACTTGCAATCAAGAACTGCTAATATAGAACCTTTATCATCAGCACAGCACATCCAAAAATGTCTTTGTAAAATAAATCAAATTATATGAGTTAATTGATTCCAGGCAACATCAGCAACTGCAGGTGGAGACTGAATAACAGGATGTTTATTAATGAAGGATTATTAATCAAAATTGACAATACCAATTCCTGTTCGTTGTATTTGAAAGCTACCTGCAGTGGTCATAGATACATTTGCTGAATTTTAAAATACAGTTGTATAATAAAAAGAAATGAAAAACACGTGATTTTTGTTGTATCTAAACAATGAAAAGATAGTCCTAAATCCAATTTGACAGGCAATGCCAAAAATGCCAGTGGTAATTAATTAACACTTAATTTAGACCCCAGAACAACAGGATATCAGAATTGGTACTCAGGGCCATTTCCCCCTTAGGCTTCATCTCATGAGGGTCAGGAATATGGCTGGGCATTGAAGGTCAGCAAATAAATTGGGAGAGTACATTGACACTGGATTTTTCATGATGGATTTCCTTCCCCTTTGTTGCGCCCTCTGGCAAATAATGACAGGCAAAGAGCAGGGATTGTTTCAGGAGGCCTTCATTGTGCCTGTGTGATCCGAGGTGCACTTTACATTCCCAGGCTAGAGACTAATCAGCCTGAAAACTTCAGAAAGATATAAAGGTAATGAAACAAATGTTCACATTTGGGAAGAAAGCCTAGCATAGAAATAACTTCTGCTTTAAAAGGATTCTTTTAAATTGTTTGGTTTTGTGAACTTGGGTTTTAACTCATGAAAATTGGTAAGAGAAACACATTAGGCAAGAATATTTTTCATGAATCTTAAAAAAAAGAAATGATGGATGTTGTTTATAATTACAAAAAAAACCATGATACTTTACTTCTGAGGGTATCAAAGTACTCTGGAAAAAATATTTTCATGCAATCTGCCCTTTTTCCCTCTTTCAGGCTTTTTAGGACACAATACCCTTTTTGGAGCCTCAGAGAATTTTCCTTTCACAATTTACAATCAATTAATGAACAAAGCATCTATTAAGTACCTCTAAGCAGTGTTCTAAACCAAGGAGAAGCAAATAAAAAAGTGAAAAACTTCCTGCTCTCAAGGAGTTCTTAAGCAGAAAGGATGATGAACTTTTCTAAGTCTGTTTAAAACTTCTGAGATTTGCCCACTGAAGGGACCTTCAGTCCCCACATCTATAAATGACCTTTAAGGTAACATCAGCTCTTTAATCTATGATCCCTTGAGGCTTTGAGAGTTTAAGCAGTCCAGTTTGAGAGTAGATCTCTTCAGTATCTCTTTGAGGCATGGGATGGAAATGGATGTTTTTCCCCGAAGGAATCGTTAGCTTCAGGTCAGTGAGAAAGCTGGTAAGAACCCAGAGGTAGGACATGAAATCCTCTGGATCTCAATCCTTTACATGTGAATATGAATTAAAAAAGTGTTTATTCTCTCCAGAGACTGTAACAAAGTTTATGAAAACTTAATGCATGAACTAATAACCACATATATATCCCCGTTTGATTAGATTGCTTTCAAACCTCTATTGGAGTTGAAGAGTCTCATCCTTCAAATTCACCTACCTCTTGTACATGTCTCTGGAAATCCCTGAGCCCTCCCAATAAGAGTACAGACCTTAGTACAAATATGGCATGAGATGATTTGGGTTATTTCCTATTGCTTTTCTTTACCAAATGAGATGTTGAGATCCCCATAAAGGATGGGGAATAGTAGCATTAGGACAAAATGCTTCGTGGTTAATATTTAGAGATATATTTGGTAGCACTTGCTGTCAGAGAAGTAGTTTCTGAATCTCATTTTCATTGGAAATAAAACTGGCAAAATTAACAAGTCCTGAGTTTTGGGGATTGGCAGAAGTAGATCATGTTTTTTGTTTTGTTTTGTTTTTTTTTGTTTTTTTGAGTAAGCAACTTAAGGAAAATTGTATTTATAGCATTAGTCCAGTTTTTCAAATAATTTCTCTTGGAACTGGGCTTAATGTTAAAAAAAAAAAAGGCCAGCCATTTGGATGGTCAAATAAGAGTCCTCTATATTTCACCTCCTCTCACTTTCACAAAACCTATACTGATTTTGATACTGCAGACTTGTGGAATCAAAACGACTTGTGCCTTGATAATTGTAGGCACTTAAGATTTCCTTAGCTTTGGTCCCATTCAATTCAGCCACATTCATCTATTTTGTATCTATTATGTTCAAGGTGCTAGGAATATAAAAGACAAAAATGAAAAATAATCTTTGACTTTAAGAAGCATGTATTCTGCTGAAGGTTACATTATATAAATAAATGAGCACATCCATGATAACTTGAGAACTAGTAAGAAAGAGCACTAACAACTGGAAATGTTGGGGTAGGGAAGAGAAGAGAAAAAACATTTGGTTTTAAATAGCATATCTGCCAGCTTTGAAGGTTAGGGCTTCTAAAAGATAGAGGCAAGGAAGCTTGTTGTTCAGTCATTGAGTTGTATCTGATACTTCGTGATCCCATAACAGTTTCCTTTATTCTCCACTATCTTTCAAAGTCTATACAAACTCCTTTCCATTGTTTCTATAGTACATCTATCCATCTCATCCCCTGCTATCCCTTTTCCTTTTGCCTTTCTAACATCAGAGGCTTTTCCAATGACTCATTTTCTCATTTCTGTGGCCAAAGTATTTAAACTTCAGCTTTTGTATTTGACCTTCTGGTTAATAGGCTGAATTAATTTCTTAACTTGATGATTTGACTTCCTTGCTGTCTAAGGGACCCAAAAAAGTCTTCTCCAGTACCATAATTCAAATGTGTTGATTCTATAGCACTCAGATTCTTATAATCCAAATCTCAAAACCATATACTACTACTTCTGGAAAAATCATAACTTTGACTGTATAACTTTGATGCCTCTGCTTTCTAGTATGCTATACAGATTTGCCATAACTTTCCTTACAAGGAGCAAGGATCTCTTAATGTCATGGATGTAGGCAATCTGCAGTGATCTTTGAGTCCAAGTACACAAACTCTGATACTGCTTTCATTTCTCCTATTTGATAGGAAGTGATGTGACCAGTTGCCAACTTAATTTTTTTATGTTAAGCTTCAAATGAACTTTTACACTTTTCTCTTTCACCCTCATCAAGAGGTTTCTTAATTCTTCTTCATTTTCTTTCTTCGTAGTGGTCTATATATTTGAGATTGTTGATAATTCTTCCAGGAACTTTAATTCTAGCTTTTGATTCATCTAGGCTGGATTTTCACATGATGTATTCTGCATATAATTTAAATAAGGTGACAATATACAGCATTGGTATACTCCTTTTAAAATCTTAAACCACTCTGTTGTTCCCATGTTTGGTTATAATTGTTACCCACATACAGATTCCTCAGAAGATGAGTAAGATGACCTAGTGCTCCCATCTCTTAGAGGATTTGCCACATTTTATTGTGATCTACATAGTGAAAAGTTTTAATGTAGTCATTGAAGCAGAAGTAGATTTTTTTGGGGGAACTTCCTTGTTTTCTCCATAATCCAGTAAATATTGGCAATTTGGTCTCCAGTTCTTTTGCCTCTTCAAAAACCAGTCTGCTCCTCTGGTATTTCTTGATCATATGTTGATGAAATATAGTTTGCAGAATCTTAAACATAACCTTGATGGCATGTAAAATGAGTGCAATTGTTTGATAATTGGAACATTCTTTGGCTTTGCTTTTCTTTAGCAATGGGATGTAAAACTGACTTCTTCCAATCTAGTAGTTTACTGTTGTTTTTCTCCAATTTTGCTGGTATATTGAATGCAGCATTTTAAGAGCATCATCTATTCAGGTTTCAAATAACTCATTTGGAATTCTATCGTCTCCACTATCCTTATTGTTAGTCATCTTTCCTAAAGCCTTCTTGGTTTCATTCTCTAGGATGTCTGATTCTAGATAAATAGCCACATCATTATGTTTATTGGTAATGTTAAGATCTTTCTTATAATTATTTTAATGCATTCCTTCTATCTCTTCCTAATTTCTTCTGTTGCTAAATTCCTACCAATTTTTGTTTTTTATTATGCCAATTTTTATGTGATATTTTCCCTTGATATTTTCATAGTACATTCCAGGATGGGAGGAAAGGCTAGTCTGTACAAAAGCTAGGAGGTCAATGGTGAAGTGCCCCAAAGTGCCAGTCTGCCTAAACGTACCAGGAGTGAGTTGTAACATTTAATAATTCTGGCAAGATAGGGTAGAGCCCTAATTTGTGTCTTTGATTCCCTTCTCTGACAGATTTCACTTCTACTGCATTCCATTCTGTCTAATCTTTAATTTGTTCCTTTGTAATGACTCCTCTTTCACACTAGAGACAGGTCTAGACCCTCTAACTTTGTATAGATAATATTCTGAACTATCTTTACTTTTTATTCTCTTTCTTTTTGATACCAGCTTGTATGAGTTCAGTTATCATCAATTTGTTGGTGATTCCTTTATGATTCCTTCATCATCAATTGCCTATTAGACATTTCAAAATGAATGCTCCATAAGCATCTCAAACTTAATTTGTCCAAAAGAAACATTGTCTTTCAGGACTTCCTTGTTTCTGTTCCCATTCTTCAGGCACTAAGGCTTGAAACCTGAGTCATCCCTGATTTTTCACTTTCTTTCATCAAACCCAGATGATTCCACTTCTACCACATCTTTTATATCTGTACCTATCACTGAATAATCTCCTAATGGGTCTCGCTTCTTCAAGTCTCTTTGCTGATCATTCTCAGTATAATTGTTTCTTGCTTTTATTTCTCAGAAAGCCCCCCCTGCTTTGAAGATAAAATGTGAGCTCCTCTGTTAAGTATTAGAGGTCTTTACAATCGGTATGAATCTTACCTCACCATATTTATTCCAGAATCAGTTTGTGATCTATTGAATTATGATCTAACAGACTATTCACTCTTCCTCAAATGATGTCCCATCTCTTATTTCTACATCTTAGGGCTACCTCTTAGGTCTAGGATGCCTTGGCATCTTGGCACTTAGACCTTTTGAAATTCCCTGCTTTCTTTAATGCTCAGCTCAAGTGTTTCTAATAGATGAAGCCTTTTTTTTTTTTCAATAGCTAGTTTCCAATCCTTTTCTCACTCCATCCCATCCCACCTAATTTTTAAGAGTTCCCCTAGATGGAATGTAAGCTCTTTGAGGGCAGATAATTATTTTTTTCTTTCTCTTCCTTCACCATCCTTATTCCCCCCCAGAGACTACCATAGTACTTGATATATAGTAGGTGTTTAATAAATGCTTGTTGATTAATTGTGAAAATCTTTAAATACTAAGCTGAGAAGTTTAAATTTTAATGAAAAGATAATAGGTGGAAACTTGAATTCTCTGCATAGGAGAAATGAAAAGATAATAGGTGAAAACTGAAATTCTTTGCATAGGACAGTAAGTAGTTATGTTATGTTATGTTATCCCAAGCATGCTTCCTTCCTTCCTTCCTTCCTTCCTTCCTTCCTTCCTTCCTTCCTTCCTTCCTTCCTTCCTTCCTTCCTTCCTTCCTTCCTTCCTTCCTTCCTTCCTTCCTTCCTTCCTTCCTTCCTTCCTTCCTTCCTTCCTTCCTTCCTTCCTTCCTTCCTTCCTCCTGAGGCAATTGGAGTTAAATGACTTGCCCACAGTCCCACAGTTACTAGAAGTGTTAAGTGTTTGAGGTCAGATTTGAACTTGGATACTCCTGACTTCAGGGCTGGTGCTCTATCCACTGCCCCACCTAGCTGCCCCTCCAAGCATACTTTCTTAATGCTAAGCTTTAGTCACCCAGAAGATACTTATTAAGAGGGAGAAGAGAAGGGAATGAACATTTATATAAAGCCTACTTTATATAATACTGTGCTAAACACCTTTTACAAATTTTGACTCATTTGATTCTCACAATTTGCAAGTAGGTGCAGTTATTATCTCCATTTCATAGTTGAGGAAACTAGGCAAAAAGTTTGTGACTCATTCTAGTAAGAATCTGGGATCAAATTTGGCCTCTTGTCTTACCCGGAGCTCTACCACAAAGCTACCTTATTTTTTAGATTGTGGCTCACATCTATGCACATCACTCTTAGGTTGCCAAAGAACTTTGAATATGAGCTTCATACAGCTCTGGTCCTTTTCCTACTCATTTTCTTACCATGAATGGCCACAGCAAATAACATTCAGAAATACTAAGTATTTTTTCCTTCTTTTTCTTTAAAATGACATTGTGGTTGTCTAACTTTTGTCAGTATAAAAAGAAAATTATTGGATAGATTTCTGTGGAATCTGGCAAATCTTGGGAGTTTGCTCCTGCCCACTGTGCAATGTGTTTGATCAGGCAGTCTCCCAGTTTCTGAGTAACCTATGGTTATCAGCAAAATTACACAAATTGCTCTCATCTCAGAAGCAACTTTGCTTAATATTTATTTAAACGATAACTGGATTAACCTGTTCACTGTCTCATTTTTGGTATCCCTGATTATTTGTCTACTATTTGTCGCTAGTATCCTCTTTTTCAATTTGTTCATTCATTAGTTCAAGATAAATTTATTGAACACCTACTGTGTGTGGTATATTCTTTCTATATGCTGTGGGTAATACAAAAAATCATAATACATAGCCTTTGCCTCAAAAAAACATAAAACCTAGCTAGGATATTACATAAATATGTTATATAACAACATAAATTAAATGACTAACAAGATGGGTTGTTGGTAGACTGTATGTTTTGTAGTGTAGTGTCAAAGATATGGTAGGGGTAATTGCTATGGTTATATTGCTCATTCTTTGTTTTCAAAGAGGACCAATGACACCATGGGGTGATATATTGACTTATGCATGAATTGAAGTGAGGCAGATTTGCACAGAGTTGCCAGCCTCATTCCCTCTTCCTGAGTTATCAAAGTCTAGTAGCAATATAAAAGTCAAAATGAGTGGTGATGCAATGGATGACATCTTCAATATCTGACCAAACTCTACAGCATTTGTGTCAACTGATTTCAAGACCACCAGAACAAATTGTTCTTATCCACCCATTTAGACACAGATTTGAGGGCTGCTGGTTACCCTCATCCTAGCTTAGCCTGCTGTCCATGCTACAGTTTCTTTGAAACACGTGTGAGAATTGGGAAGATGAGGTGAATAGCAAAGGTGGAAGAGCAACTCTGAAAAAGGCTTGGCAAACTCTCACACTAGAAGTACTCAATCCTCCTGAATACTCCATATACCCCATGTATTATTTAATGTGATCATAACTTTGAGAACTGGTGGGATATGAAGTCACTTGATAGAGAAAGGTAGAGATGAGAGGCTGGGCAGTCTTAGCAAGCACAGGACTTCTTAAGGAGCTAGTAAATAAGCTGATATATCTGGAATGGCAGATACTCTATAGGGAGATATGTTTAGAAAGTAGATCTGATGCTGACTCACCATATCTACTAAAAGTGAAGAAGTTAAGACTTTTTTTTATAGACAGTGAGGAGGTAATATTTTTTTTTTGAATAGAAAAAAATGGCCTAAGGAAAGTTTCTATACCAATTGGAACCTTTAAAAAATGTACCAAGATTTGGAAAATTTCTTTCCAAAAAAAAATACTAATTTCAGTTTCCTTAATAACTGAATTATTTTACTTTCTTACCTAATGCTATATGTCTCTTTCATTTTTATTTTCTTGGATAGGAGAAAAGAGAGGTCAGACTCTTTCTTTTCTCTTTCTCCTTCAGATTTTCTGTCAATAGCAGATGTCTATCGCAAATTTTCTGCACGTTAGAATACTAAAAATATGAATACTTTTTAAAAGCCTGGCTCAGGTGTTGATTCCACAGAATTAAAGCAAACCACCCTTTACTCATGTCTGTGGAGCTTTATTACTACTGGTATAAGACTCAAAGGCAACATTCTTAAAGAGGCATCCCATTCAACTGGATACAAGTATCTCAGTACAAAATAGGAACGAGGTGAATTTGAACCAGGCAGAACAGTGTAGGTCTAGCAGAACTCTTGTTAAAATAGAAAAAATTTTAAGGGGTTGGATTTGCAGCCACACATTCTGGGTTCTGTTTCTATCAGTGAAGAAGCATTTATTATACCCTTACTATGTACCAGGCACTGTGCATAACTCAATATGTGTGGTGCCATCTCTGATTAGCCAAATGATTTTTTTTCAGTGCCTCAGTTTACTCATGTTAAAAAATTAAAATTATCTTCTGTGTTTTCATAATCTTTTTTTTTGAGTGACTTAAAGTTCTTTAGGGCTATTATTAAAAACCAAATCTTCGAAGATCCCTGTAAAGGAGACTAAGTGTACACCTTTATCTATAATATGTAAAGTACCTTGAAGGAGGCTTCTTCATTTTATACAAGAGGAAACTGAAATACTATGTGACTTGCATAAGGTCATGCAGATAGTAAATGGGAGAGTTAGAATTTGAAGACATATGGTATGACTCCAAATCCAGAATGTAGACACTCATTTTAATGATGGATGTAAGCAAAAAATAGGGAAACAAATAGTATACTTTTCTTAGGTTGAATAATAATTCACATTTCTCTAGTGCTGAATGTTTTTATTGCATGCTATCCCAACAATAACCCTCTGAGTTAGTGCAAATATCACTGCAATTTCACAGATATAGTGAAAGCAATTTGTCTAGTGTCACATGGCCAAGACGTGTTAGAAGTTTGACCCTAGTCTTCCTTCTCCAGAACTGCATTCTTTTCCCTACAGTATTACTTCTTACAATATACCTCTATGTACCTGCAAAATACCCTCATGGATAATGAATTATTAAGTAGTCAAGAAAATTGGGTTCAAATTCTGTCTTAACCACTTATCCTTGCCTTGATTTGGTTTATTAGTTGTATGACCTAGATAAGTCACTTCACCTGCTATATATGTTTCCTCATCTGTTATATGGAAGGACTGATGCTTTTTTGTGTCTATGATTTTCTAATCTCTCTTCTGATTTGCCATACCTCCAAACCAAGGCAAGTGGCATGTAATTACAGTGGGTGACCATTTGAATTTAGTCTGGAAATAAGGGGAATAGAAAAAAAGTTGGCTTAGAATATGGTGCCTAAATCAAAGTTATGGTGACTGCTTGCCTGAACTATTGCAGTCACAATATTTTCTAAATCTTTATTTCTATATTGCCTCATTCCATTTAGTCTTCAAAACTGCTGCCAAATTGTTTTTTTTTTTAAGACAAATAAACAAAACTCTTAACTCTAAGGAGCCTTTATTTATAGTGCTTTATGACCCCATATGCATCAAGGCAAGATACTCAGCTTCTGCTATTCTCTTTACTTGTGTATGCCTGATTCCTTTGTTCTTTCCAGAAAAGGTTCTATGTGGGAATTTTGAACTAGAAATAGCTTAGGAGTAAATGAAAATATAATGAAATGGAGTCTCCAATTAGGGCCCAAATACCTGAATGGGGCAGCGGCCTCAAACACTCAAAAATTATTTTGGACCTGCTTTATAAGACAAATTTCCTGAATTTTAGCGTGGCGAGAGCGAGAGCGAGAGCGAGAGCGAGAGCGAGAGCGAGAGCGAGAGAGAGAGAGAGAGAGAGAGAGAGAGAGAGAGAGAGAGAGAGAGAGAGAGAGAGAGAGAGAGAGAGAGAGAGAAAGAGAGAGAGAGAGAGAGAAACATGTGTCAGTTTTCTTTTTTGATATATATTGTCTGTGTGACCCTTGAGAAATCATTTAAGCCCCCAGTGTTCTAACATTCTAAGTTGTTGAGAAGGTGCCCACCTGTAATGGTCGAGGAAATTTCCAAATCTGGAAGTTCCCTATAACCATCACATCACAACTGATTTCTATCTACCTTTAATTCTGCCTTTAAGTCAGCCTTCTCATTCCCATGCCTGAAGAATATTATTCAAATAACTTGAAATTCTAAGAGTACTTAACCCTTTGATTATAAATAATTATTTCATTTTAAAATTTAATGAATATCTTGAATATCTCTGCATCATTGTTATGTGCCCTAGATGATAATTTCTTCTAAAAATTATTTTATTTTCCCCCAATTACATGTTAAAACTTTTAAAAATTTAAAAATTGTTTTATGTTCCAAATTCTATCACTCCCTTCCATTTTTCTCCCTTCTCTGAGATGGTAAGCAATCTGATACAAGTTATATATGTGTAATCATGTTAAACATTTCCATATTATTAATTTTGTACAAAAATACTAAAAAAAGATTAAAAGAAAAAAAGAGTGAAAAAATACTTCAGTCTACATTCAGATAATATCAGTTCTTTTTCTATAGCATGCTTCATTTAGATGATAATTTCTTAAAAGGACAGGTAATATATTTAACATATTTTTTAGATTATCTAACAGAGTGCTTTTCTTCCCCTGTTCAAAAAAAATCTCTTTAAAAACCTTTTAATAAGATAATGGTAATAAAATAGGATGAAAAAGTGGCAGCAGCCGCAATCATAAATGTGGGTGGGCAAATGAAAACTTTTCTAAGGCCTTCTGTTAAAAAAAAAAAAAAAAAAAAAAAAAAAAAAAACTTTATGAAAGATTCTATTAAGGTGAAGGTCAAGTAAAATTGACCTGGGAAGCAATGACCTTGCTGAACAATAAGTGGAGAATGATGGATTCCCATTTCCTTGATGACTTAATAACCGCTTTATAAATGACTATTGTTGATGCTTGTGATTAGACCAACTGATTTCCATTTTCTGAACTTTTGATTATAACTATACATTAATTTTCTTGCTCTTCTTGTTGATTCTGTTCAATTCTAATGTGATGCTTTGTCCTCAATCCCATGAAATTTTTTATTCTCTTTTCAATCCTTCTCTTGAAATAAAATCATTTTTCTCAAGTCCTTTAGGCAGAGATAACTGGGAAGAGCACAAGGGATAGAGCTCTTGGTTTGGAGCCACAAAGACCCAAGTCCAAATTCTTTCTTGAATACCATGTAGTCCTGGGTAGGTCACTTAACTTTTTCAGCTTCTTCATATGTAAAATGAAAAGGTTGGATTTCTAAAGACTCATCCAGCTCTAAATCCAAAATCCTATGATCTATAAACCTCATATTACACCTGAGTGATTTTTTAAATTTTATACAACTGGGGTGAAAGGGGTGGGGAGCAGGTTATAGAACTGAGTCTCTGTGTACTTTAGGTTACTCCCTCCCAAAGCCAACAGAGCCTGTGGTTTCACTTGCACTTCAAAATGCTGAGTAGACTGCTGGGATTCCACCAATAAATAATAAAAATAATAATGGTTTTTTAAAGCATTTGGAGATGCTGAGTTGAAAGGTGTGGTTGTAAGTGCAATGTTTTATTGTTAAAGTAATATCTCTTGCATTATCTGCCCATAATGTAGAACTGCAGTAATGGAGAGTGAGACATAATTGCCTCTAGACAGAGTGGATCCCCAAAGGTTCGACTAAGCTCCTTAGTGGGCATTGTGGTAAAACTTACAGTCCTTGCTCTAACTACTTCCTCCCAGTCTCACAAGTAGATAAGTGAGGAGTCAAGCTGCTTCTTGTTTCCTGAGACCTTATAAAGGTATTATTTCTTATTTATGGAAAAATCACTGACAATTGCATAGGGGAAACCACGTATGCTTTAAAAATATTAATTTCAGTTTTGGTTGTAGAGTAAAATAAATCTATTTTTTTGGCATGAAACACGAGCAATTTCTAGCATATTCAGCATATGACATACCCTTGGCCTGGGATTATCCTTTCTCCAGGCTTATGATTTACATTGAACCATAGTCTAATGTAGAAAAAGATAAATATTTTCCATTCAGTGCAATCTTATTGCTTTTCCAACCCCGTCCATAATTTTAATTATAAAATGAACATAACCTGTATCAAATTATGAATATGTTAACATATTTAATGAGGTCAGGAAAAATAAGGACCAGATTTTATGCTATATAGGCACTTGAAGGTATAGTTTAAAAAAATCTGGTTTCTTTGACCACATTGTCATAATATGCATATATAACTGCTTATTGAATCCAGGCTGTGTAGACAACCAAAAAGAACACTGGCTCCATACCATCACAATGCATGCCCACAACAAAGACTATGAAATAACAGACTCTTTCATTCGATCCTTCTAAGTATTACCGACATAAGAGCTAAAAACCTTACCTCTGTCTGAAGTATATCTATGTATCCATGCATAAGTTATTAACTGGGCTCCCTGAGCTTAGTTGCTGAAAATATTAATATATTCAAATCATATTCTAGCTACTGCAAAAAAATAGTATATCAGATAAATGTATTTTTAAAACCTCTTTAGACAAAAGAAGCTAGTGTTGGCTTTTTTTTTTTTAAGTTTCTTTCCTTTTTCTTCAGCTCCAGCTGAAATATATGTGATATATGGCATAATACAAGGTAAAGTGACCTTCAGGTGTCAGAGAGCAGTTTTAAGTTTGACCATAACCATAAAATACCATTTATTGGGCTTCAAATAGAATCTTTTCATTTAACTTATGGTCAAGTATGGCTCATAGGCCTACCAGAAAAAAATGTTTTCTATTCACCTTCCTGAAAACCTTACCTGATGAAAATGAAGTGAAATATTTTTTAAAAGCTTTGCAGTTTGAAACAATGTGACCTTTAACCTGCTGATGCCCTGGTTTTCTAAAACGCCTTTTTTGGATTAAGGAACAGACTTGTGGGAGTTGGGAGGCAAAGCTGAATTGAGAGCAAACACAAGCCGAATGGAGAGGCTACTGAGAATGAAGGGGGACAGTCACATCCGTGATCCATAAGATGCTTCCATTTAGAGCTGGCTTCTGCATTTGGGGCTCCCTTTGCTAAAAGGTATTAGTGACAGGCCTCCACTCTAAGGAGTCTTGCTTTCTTGCCATTGGTTGTCTTTTAAGTCTTTTTTTTTTTTTTTTATCAATGACAACAAAGTAGGTGGTCTCCTACCTCTTTCTAGCTGTAGGGGGGAAAAAGTGACATAATTTTTCACAGCCTGAAATAATTGTGGAAGTAGAGATACTGGTTAAGCTCACTATGAATTATTAGTGGAAAAGTGGGTCTCAGAAGTACGTTACATGTGAAATATTTTTCGTCACTTGAACATGTGCCGTCCAGAGCTGGCCCTGTTCTCCCCGTCACAGGGAACAAACATTTCACATTCACAGATGCTCCTAATTTGGTGCGGTTTGGACTGTAATTTAGATCAAACGTCTCCATGTAAATGAGTCAGGGTTTCTTAATTAGGTGCCTCTAAAGCAAAACCTTGGACCACATCAGTAGGTGTGGGTGTGGTGCCCACAATACTGGAATCTTTCCTATAGACCAGGCTCAGTATCATTCAGCAGAGTTGGGTTTTGTTTTTTTGGCTTTTTTTTTTTTTTTGGTTGTTTTTTCAGGCACAGTAATAAATCTGCAGATGGCATAGACAGAAAGACGCTACTTCAGAAGAGCTGTCTAAAAACACTGTCTCTTTGGCAAACGCCTTAAAGTAGGTCATTCTGCTGTGATTTAGCTTTTTTTCTTTAGATTTGATTGCCAGGTTTTTGTTCCCATTACAAATAGGGTGCATTCCAGTCCGCAGGCTTGTTCTTAATTTTTCCAACTGGTATTTGTTTATGAGGATTTGCAGATCTTCATAAGAAAATGGCCAATATCCTGTCACAATGCTAATCATGCACTTGACCACAAAAAGAAATGGATCTTGGTGATAATCTGGAGATGCTGAAATATTAAATGCCTTAAACTCCTAGTCTTCCCACAGCAAAACTACATTGATTTATATGGGTAGGTTTGTTGAAATAATCATCCCATCTTTTATACTTGCGAAAAGAAGAGGTGACAGGATGTAAATGGAAAACTTTTACAAGCCATAGAGAAGCCATTTATATAGATATTCAGGTTATCTGCTTTTATACTTGTCATTGTTTGTGTTTTTTATAGGAGGAAAAATCATTGGGTTCCATTTCCTTATTGAGGCACTGGGATTTACATGCAGAATCCCCTCTAGCATTAATGAGTTACCTGCATAAATTCCCAAAAATCGATGGAAAAATAGACCTTGTTTTGTTATATTAATTATTTCTCACACAACCCTGACACTAGCATTAAATGAGGCTTTAAAATTTTTGATGAAGGTCTTAAGGTATCTTTTACTGTTTAAATATTAGCATTGCAAAAAAAAATGTCGAGCATTATTTATTTTGTAGTCTTATAAGTGCAAGCTAGAGAGATTGGAATGAAGGGACTCTGGTGGGGGTAGGGTAGTAACAGGCGACATTGAGAAAGGCAAAATGGAAATTCCTTCTATATGTGTATGTAACCCCTTATGCATGCACCTTTATCTGAACTTAAAACTATAGCTATCTATTTCTGATGTTAATCCTTACTTCCTGAGGAATATATACTAACTCTTATTTTTTCTTTTCTTTTTTTTTTTTTATTCAGAATTGTGATTTTGTAGGTTCAGGAGTTTCTCAGTGAGAAAATTCCCTTTACCAAGACAAATCGACAACTGTTCTGCAACTTATATTTTTAGAGAGTTCCCTGGGGATACTTGGAAGCTAAGTGACTTGACTAGGATCACACAACCAATATGATTTCAACCCAGGTCATCATAAGTGTGACTCTCCATTTCTTAGACCATGAAGCTGGTCATAAATCTTTATAACTCTTTATTGTGCTAAAAAACTAAATTTAAGCAACACAGCAGACAGGAGAATCCAAGGACAATCAGGCACATTGTTTGCCAAAGCAACATTGAATGTGGTGACTTCTACACAGGCACAGTTTTGTTCCAACCAATTTCTGGTATTTAGGACTATTTCTAAAGGACTTCTGTTCTAAGTGTGCCCTGGGCCTGGGAATGGTTAAGGGGCAAATACACACATAAATAATAGGAAGGAAGAATTTCTAGGTGTTCCCAAATGAGGCAGTGTCCCCTAAATGACACAATCTTCTTATGAAGCTATTGCTGTTTTTCAGTAAATTAAAAAGCAGCAGTAAACAAGACTACTGAACAAGATAAAGAAAAAAGGGTATCAGAGATGTGGTGGGTTTTCTTGGATTCTGTGATGGCCTTGTTAAGGAAAAAAAAAAAAGAAATTTAAAGAAGGCCTTGAATGTGGACTGATAAAAGAGTTAATATCCATATAGGGTATAATTCTGTCATATGGGTGGAAAATTGTGTATTCTGATTTTTCATATATTCTACTTAAAAGAGACATAAAAGATAATATTATTTGTATTACCAATAAACAGAAAACAACAAAATATATGCAACAGTAAGCTATATTCAATAACTGTAATTTTTTTCATGATTCTGAAGGCATTTAAAAATCTTGAAGTGATTATCATAATTTAGGGTTAAATGATAAACATTTCTGGGTAATGGACTGTCAGTCAGTTTTTATTGTGCCTTTTTAATGAAGGGGGATTATTTATTTACTAATATTATTTGCTGATATTTCTTAACTTCTGTGATTACAGCTAGGGTGGTTAATGTGCTGGACCTAGCATCAGAAAGACAGGAAGTCAAATCTCCCCTCAGACATGCATTAGCTGCATTTTATTTCTGTTCACCTCTGTTTTCTCAACTGTAAAATGGGGATGATATCTTACCTATTTCCTAGATTTATTGCGAATATCAAATGAGGTAATATTTGTAAAAGCTTTTGATACCATATATAGCACTTAATAGATCTTTGAAAAATATTTTCATCCTCCTTTCCAAATACTATTATTTCCTCCCCACCCTTTTTTACACTTTACTAGTTAAGCATGCCCTCTAACACCGTCTTCATTCTTTTGCTCTAATCCCTTACCATGCACTCTTTCAGTGAGTTTACATAGTCTATGCTATACTACCCAAATATATAAATATATACACACACAAACTAACTCCAATCATCTCTTTCCAATTTATCCTGCATATGGCTCCCTGCTGCCTAGTATATCAAGTCAAAACTCTTTGACTTTGTCTTCCAATAGGCTTTTTTCTCTGGCAGCATTCCACTCTTCTTCCTATGATTCCCCAGAACCACCTTTGTTTTAAGGTAAATCAGTCTCTTCATTTTCCTCTGTTCCTGATACTATGAATATTCATATTTCCATGTCTTTGTGTACATTATTTTCCCCTTCTACTCTTCCATCTATTCAAATCCAATTATTTTTATGGCCTAGTTCAAATCCTGCCTTCTCTGCGATAACATCTCTACACTTTCTCTCTTTTCCAAAATTGTTGTTGTTTTTAGTTGTGTCTGACTACTCATGACATCTAGGGTTTTCTTGGCAAAGTTACTTGAGGGAGTTACCATTTACTTCTTCGGCTCACTTTATAGATGAGGAAATGGAAGCAAACAAGGTTAAATGACTTGCCCAGGATCATATATCTAGTAAGTCTCTGAGGCTGGGATTTGAATTCAGGAAGATGAGTCTTCTTGACTCTGGATCTGACACTTCATCCACTGTGCTACCTAGCTGCCTCTTCTCTAAAATACTATTATATTGTACCGGGAGTGTAACTATTCCCACTTTAGAGATAAGAAAACAGATCTAGAGAGATTAAATAACTTAACCATGGTGGAAATAGTAAGTAATAGAGTTTAGACTTGAACCCAAGTGGTCTTGATTTTCTATCCAGTTCTCTTTTCATATACTGCGTTGTTTTAACAATGGGAAAGCATTTATAATGATCCTTACTTTTTTTTTCGGAGTACTATTGTGGGTGAATGATCAGATTACATATTTTGCATACCTCTAGAAGTTGGCAAGATGATTGGACGGAAAAGTATTTTTCATGTTATCCTGCAGTTTTAATTTTTTTTTTATTTTAGGAGCTTTTATATCATAGGATTTGGGTGTTATAAGTGCCCTACATGGAAACATTGATTAAAATATTTTTTCCAAAAATTTGTAGGTTTGGGGCATTTTGGGCAATAATTGGTGATAATTTTACTTGTAATAATATTATAGGTCCTATATAGTTTAGTTTTGAATTTTCAAAAAAAAATACTTTTGTAATATTCAAAGAATTTTCAAACAATATTAGAGATACAATGGAATAACCCTGAGTTTTAACTTAGGTTTGGTTATTACTTCCAAATGTGTCTCTTAACCTCCTTGGCCCTCAGTTTGTTCTTCTGTAAAAGAGGGATAACGTGATTATCAAATGAGTTTTTATATATATATATATATATATATATATATATATATATATATATATATATATATTTTTTTTTTATAATCTTCAAAGTAGTTCACAAATGCTAGTTGTTGTTATTAACTTGAAAAGATGTGAGCTCATATAAATAAACTCTTTCATTTTTCTCAGAAGAAAACTGAGAATTAAGGGGTTAGATATTGTGCTCACAATCGCACAACTATTTTCTGTCACAATTTTAGGTAGAATCTAGGTTCTTGATAGTAATTTAGCATTCTTTCTTTCTACTAAACTGTTTCTACATTGTTGCAGAACTGAACATTCACTTTTATTTTGTTTTATATGTGTTTTGTTATTTCTTTCCAACTAATTTATAAGCTCCTTGAGGTCAGGGAACCATGTGCCATAATCTTTTTTGAGAATCCTAATTCTGGATCCATAGTAGGGACTTAAATAAACACTTAGCACTTTACTGGTTAATTGTTATTCATCCCTTTTCTACTTGTATATAAGCTGTATGACACTGGGCTTTTGTAGTTTGTAACTGATTTCAAATAATCCACTTTACAAAGTTTGCAAATGACACTCAGTAGTAATGATCTTGACCTTCTTATTGATCGACTATACTTCAAGGTGCATAGTGGTAGTAATAATAATAACTGACATTTAAATGTCAGCTTTAAGAAATCTTATACTTTTAAGGATTTTGTCATTATAAGGACCCTATGAAGTACCTGTATGAGTATTATAATCTCTGCTGTTAGAGATGAGGAAACTGAGACTCAAACAGTTTAAGTGACTTCTCTATGGTTACGTAACATAGCTATTAAGTGCCAGAGTCAAGACTTGAATCCAGGTCTCTCCTAATCTTATATATATATAGCATTCTCTCCACTATAATATACAACATCTCACAAGAAAAATCTGAAACCCAAACATTTATTTCAGAACATATTTGACTTATTTGTAGAAAAGCAGGAGCCTGAATTATCTCTACCAAGCACAAAATGAATGTTTTTTTTTTTCTTTCCTATGAACTTTACTGCTAGACATGCATATCAAGAGGATTTTTTTTTAGATATTAGAATAATAAGCTCTTAGAAAATATCTATATAGGAAGATAAAGAAAATAAGCAGATATTACTCCAAGGCAACAATAAAACAAGGTTTCAAGGTTATGCTTATGTTTTATCATGAAAACCTTTGCACTGTATAGTAATAAACCACATTTTTGTAACATGAGCTATAAAATCACCCATTTTCTGATGTTTTCAGAGATTTTGATTTTATATCATAGTGGTTTGCAGCAAAAAATAACTCCTTTTACCAGCAGCCCCTTCATGTGTCAAGATGTGAGTATCTGTATCCTGTCATTTTGTGTCTCCTTGACCCATATATCACAAGATATAACTGATTCTTTGGGTCATGACATAGCACTGTAAGTATTATTGTGTTGTAATATTAATAATGAAAACTAAGTTGAATAATATGCAGCTACTACTTAGTGGATTATCTTGGAAGCCAGGATCAGATAATTCTTCAGTTTTCTAACCCTTGCATTCAAATATTGTTAAGTCCCTATTATGCTGAATCGTAGGTGTCTTCTGGCCAACTATCCTACATCTAGATTGCTTTTCTACTTTTCAGCTGCTATGTGTTCATGGAATACAGACTTATTACTTCAAGCAGAATGTAATCATAAAGCTAGGTCAGGTCACCTTATGAGAAAGAAAGGAAGAAAGATGAAAGAGACAAAGAAAAAAAGAAGTACAGTGAGGTATCTCATAATGCAATGCTTCCCCATCACTGGAAATCCTGTTGAGTCTGGATTACAATTTGGACTTGTTAAGGGAATGGATTTCTGTTCAGATATAGGTTGGACAAGAAGAGCTCTGGGGTTCCTTCCAAAAATACAAAGATTTTAGGAGTTTATGAAAATCTGGCAAAGCGATGTATTCTAAAACAACAATAAAATAATTTGGAGGGGATTTTCTACCATTTAAATGAATTTAAAGTTGAAAGTTCACCTTAATCTTGACTCAGATAAGCCTCATGTTTCTAGGCCCATTCTTTCTCCCTCTTAGTCTTTTGCTCTGTAGAATGATTTTAAGACATCCACTCTTATCCAAAACTCCAGAAATACCTTTGCTTATAGAACAGGGTGTTCTAAAAGTCTTAGTAAAGTTTTAAGCTATGTATTAAGACTTTTGGAATTTCCTATCTTACAAAAAAGAATCCTAGCATATATTACAAAAACTTATAAGCATCTATATTGTGCGTCAGAGGAAGAGAATAAGAACATTAATACAAAATGTGAAAGAAAATTTATTTACATATATATGCATATACATATGCAAAAACATATATATGTGTATATGTATAAATTCATATACATACACATTTCAGAAATTTTTGTTTTTGTTGTGACCACCAATTGGGGAATAACTGACTAAATTGTAGCATATGAAAATAATAGAATTTTATTGTTCCTTAAAATATAGGAAATATGATGAAAATATGAGAAATATGAAAAGACTTAGACTTAGAAAAATATGGAAAGACTTAGATGAATGAATTCCAAGTCTCTAAGAGAGCAATTTACATAAAACCCACACAATTATGTAAGGAAAAATAACTCTGAAGGACTTTAGAATTTTGAGTAAACAAATGACCTATCATAACTTCAAAACAATAATGACAAAGCATATCCTTCACTTCTTGGTAGAATGGTGATAGACTAGAAGTACAGTACCAGACATATATTATACATAACAAGTATCTTAATATTTTCTCTGACTATACATATTTCTTATAAGAAAATGTTTCTGTTTAGGGGAAGAAGATATATAGATTGGTTGCTTTTGATGGATAAGAAAAAAAAAAGAACATAAAGAAAACTTTATAATACATAAATCTTTATATAAAGCAAAATTATACAGAGGGGAGCAAAAAGTCAAAATAAAGCATATATGTATATAAGTACATATACATACAAATTCATACATATATACATACCTATATATGTATATAAGTGGATGTATATGAATTTAAGGTTTGCAAAGTAGTGTGTGTATATATGTATGTATATGTGTATATATGTGTGTGTATGTGAGATATATATGAAATGAGAATATATCTTCTCTTCTCAAAAACTTGGTATATTTCGTGATGCTTTGGAATCAAGAAGGAACTAGAAAGCATCTCCCTATTGACTTTGTCCAGATTTTTCCCCTCTATTCCCTATTATAGCTATAGGAAATACAACCTGGAAGATCAGAAGAAATGGAAAAGGGGAAAAAAATCTTTCCAGAAGATTCCTTTAATTATCAATACTTCAGTGAATTGGATTTCTAGGGACCATGTGACTTGAGTAAGGGCTGATTGATTGGAAAGGAGTTGCTTTCTTTTTATCCATCCTCCAGGAAACACACATACACACAAGATGACTAGGAAAATGTCTAAATATTCTTCAGATATAGCCTCACCATTGTTATGGTTAAATGGTTTGTGAAACAGGAGCACTAGAGGGATGAGATCAGAATTAGAGATATGATGTTGTGCCTATAGGAAAGAAAGAAACAGAAGATGACCAACTGGTTAGTTGAAAATCTCAGAATGGTCTTTAGAGGAGAAGGTTAGTGTTCTCATTTAGGAAAGAATGAGCTGAGAATAAAAAATGGTTACTGAAAAAGCTTGTAAATCTTCTAGCTAAGATGTCCATTGGAATGGAAGAAGGATGTTTAATTCTTAAATACTTATAACCTCAACGTTTTTACCTTACCCAGTAATGATTAAGAAATCTTCTGAGAAAGTACAATAAATGATTGTTTCCAGCCTACTCTACTAGTATATTCACATTTGAGCTTCCCATCTCAACTAGAAGGAATCTGGGACATTTGTAGTTTGTAAAACTCTATATCCAGAAAGATCTGGAGTAGAAGGCTGCCCTTGACAAAGGGGTCAAAAAACTGAGTGTTAACCAGATCAGCATGGTGTAGCAGGATTACATTAGGGGTTCTGAAGTCTTTAAAACTCTGTCCTAAGACATCAGAAAAGGTCTTAAGAGTCAACATTGTGTGTGTGTGTGTGTGTGTGTGTGTGTGTGTGTGTGTGTGTGTATGTAAAAGACAGAGAGAGAGAATGAAACAGAGAGAGAGAGAAAGTGAAAGAGAGAGTGAGAGTGGTGAGAGGAGAAGGGAGATTCATACTTCAGGTGGTAAAAGTCAACAGGAGAATCCAAGGGAATCAAAGCAAGAATGAGATGGATCAAGACTGATAGTCCTGACAAGACTCAGTGTAAAAATTAAATCTGGAGAGATGTGTACATCAAATAAAACACAAATATCAGAATTGAATTAAATTGTATTCCATAACAATTGCATGGAAAGGTTCTAAGGAAAGAAATGAAGCAAGACATAAACAATTAAAATAAAGCTCTTGAGGAAAGAACTGGAAAAGTAAATAAGTAGCTTAGAAGAGAAAGTGATCCATTTTGCTCAGGAAATAAAAACATTGAAAAATAGAATATACCATATAGAATCAATGGCTTCATGAGATAGCAAGAAACATTAGAACAAAAGAAATGGAATACAAATAGAAGAAAAAAGTTAAAATAGTTTATAATATAAAAAAAAACCTGACCTAAAAAACAAGTCAGGAAGCAATAATTAAAGAATCATTGGATTCCCTAAAAACAATGATAAAAAACCTATATATTATAAAATCATAAATGGAAACTGTTAGATCTATTAGAATCAGGCTGCAAAGTAATGATAGAAAGAATCTACTAATCACTCCCTTAAAGTTTCTCCAAAAAGAAAAGTTCCAGAAATATTATATCCAAAATGTTTTGCTTCTACATTAAAGAAAAAAAAATAGTGCATGTATTTGGAAAGAAAAAAATTCCAGTACTGACAAGCTAAAGTCAAGATCACAGAAGACCCGACAGCTTCTACTAAAAACAAAAGAAGTATTGGAATATGGTATCCCCAAAGGCAAAAGATACAATCTTACAACCAAGAATAATTTATCCTGCAAAGCCTATTTTAATCTTACAGGAATAAAACTTGTTGTTTAATGTAATATAGGGCTTTCCATCAATTCTGATGAAAAGAATAAACCTGAATAGAAATTTTACAATTTAGAAAGAGCCCAAAGAAATCTAGAAACCTATATGTATTTGAAAAATTGGAAGGAGCTGTGTGATTATATCTTAATAACATTCTAATAGAGAGAGAAGAAATAAAAAACTTCTTCAGAAGTTTAATATCTATACAAATGAATGGACAATGACATTCAGGAAAAACCTTTGCTTTGTGTTGAAGAAAATATTAATTTGTACTGTACTCTGCATTTTAGGCTCACGTCTGTCAGAAAAAAATTTAATTTGACATTCATCTAATATCCAAACTATTTCTGCACCATATTTTCTTACAGTTTGCTTTACCCTAAGATGATTTCTAATATTTATAGGGATTTTGAATGAGGAAAAAATACACGTTAAAATATAATTTGGGGTTAATATTTAAAAAAATAGTCATGGGTCATTTCCTTTTTTTTCCCTACTTCTCTCCAGTATAGATCTGGAGTAATAAAAGTATTTGCTGTGATGAATATCTTATTTCTTTCTAAATGGAGAGAGACTGAGTCTCAGCACTAGTTTTTGTAAGGGATGAACAAATAGGCAACCCTTATCTGTACTAGAGAAGTGTGGGGAAAGCCTCATTTAAAAAGAGATAATCTCCCATGTTCTGGTTACCATTCTTATCCATTTCCCCAAGAAAGGTCTTTTGTCTTTAACTTAAACCTTTAAGTCCAGAAAAATATAATTTCTATAGAAAGTAAAAATTAAGTTTTTAACCTCCTTCCTCCTTGAGGGGAAGATCAAGCACAAACATGGCTCTTGAGGACATAAAGATGGAAGCATCCTAAAGGCAAATAGCAAATTATATCCTCTTCTATTATCCCACAGAATTTAATATTACATTTAATAGAGGTTCAGCAAATATTTGTTTAGTAAACAAGGAATAAAAGACACAAAATAGAAAAAACTAAGTGCATTTCATTTTGTGATACATTTTATCCTATTGGATCATGATTTTTGGCTCAGAAATTCAATTCAATTCAAAGTTTAAACTCCAAGTTTTCAAGTCACCATTGGCTCTGCCCCCATCCTCAAATATCCTAGTTGTTACAGACAAAGGAGAAGAGGAAATAGAAAGAGTAAAGCAACATATAGTAATCAGTGAACTGTCAGGGCTGAAATGAAAGATTGGATTGAAGAGGAAGAAAATGAGATTTTTAAAAATCAGGATAAAATTATGGACGTAGAGGATTCATTGAAAGTCAAATGAAGTTATACGTAGGGATTTTACAGATGAGGGGAATTTTACAGATAGGCAAAGTTCAATGACTTGCCTGAAGCCAAACAGCTAAGAAACATTAGAAATAGAAAAAAGTGAAGTTTGTTGACGATGATTCCATAAGGAAACCATGGTCAGTGGCCTGACTATCCAGAGGCCATCACATTCATCTGATTTTGCAGATGAATAAATAGATCCAGAGAACTAGTGACATGCCATAAGTAGCAAAATTAGAGGCAAGATTCAAACCCAAGCCTTTTGACCCTATAGCCAGTATATTTTCCTTTGAACCCCCACTGAAGTTAAGTAAGGAATGGTGGAAATTCCAAGGGAGACGAAGGAGAAAAGAAAAACTATTGAATATAGAACAGAAGAAGAAAATGAAAAGACTTTTTTCTGTCTCCTCTATTCCACAGAGAGGGAATGATGAAAAATTTGAAATAAAAGATATCCATTCCATTCATCTACTCACCCAGCCATGTGGCTACATATCTGTTTACCCATATGATCATCTATCCAACTATCTATCTATACACATCCACAGTAGAAAACAATTAGAACTGTCATCTGGATATTATGCATATATTAGATTCTTCCTGAATGAGCAGCATACACATCAGTCCTCCTTTTCTCAAATCCTTGGGAAATAGGTATATAGAGAAATAAATATTATTGAGGATGAAAACACAGGATGTGTGACATTATACTTTCTGCCTCCACATTTGAACTCTGCTATCATGCAGCTGAACAACACAGGTGGCTTATGTCTTGGTCTTCCGGAGGCTATCTTTATGAGTATATCATAATTCTGACCATGTTATGCCCCCACTCAAGAAGCTTCAACAAGCTCCTATTATGTCTAGGATAAAAAGAAAACTCTTCTTTTTGGCAGTTTAAGCCCTTCACAATCTGGCTCCAACCTCTCTTTCAGACTGATTTCACATTACTCCCACTCAGGTATTGTACATTTGAGACAAACTGGCTTCCTTGCTTTTTACTGCATAAAACATCCTATGCTCTGTTCCTGTGCCTTTGCACATGCTGTCCCCTATACCTAGAATACTATGCTTTCTTACCTCATTGAATCCTTAAGTTTCCTTAATGTTCACTTCAATTGCTGCATCCTACACAAGACTCTTACTAATCCCCCATCCTCCCATTAAATTATTACCTTTCTTCTCTCTTCCTCCTCCTCTTACAATGCATTTATGTTGCATATATAATGTATTTACTGATTGCTCTACATTGCTTTTACCATCCCTCTGCCCCCCCAAGGAGAACTCTAGCTTCTTGATGGTAGTGATTGTTTCCTTATTGTCCTGTTTTTGTCTTTATCTCCCCAGAATCTGGCACTATGTTTTGCATATAGTGCTTAATAAATGCCTGTTGAATTTAATTAAAATATACCTATCCAAACCAACATGTGGATAAATCTGTCACTGGACATAGATACTATTTAGATATGAAGTTCCCATCTATCCAGAAATAATGTTATAGATTAACTTAATCCCATGGGTTGACAATTCCAGTTTGTGATGTGAAATCACATAGACAATCTTTACTTTTTCTGTTGCTGGAATAAAGGAAAAGAACACCCAACAACAACAACATGGAAATCTTGCAGACACCCCATGTTAACTATTCCTGGATGTCATCCTGCAGCTCTAATTTCTGCTTTCTCCTCGGCATTCTGGGTACTGCTGCCGGACTTGTCATCACCTTGTCAGTGCTTCCTGTTGCGTGGGCTACCGTTGGACTCTGTGTTCTTAACAATTATCCATAAAAAACCACAAAAATCCTTCATGAATAAAAAAAAACCCTACAAAATTAACAGGTAAAAAAAGCTACTTTTTAAATTTAGTTTCCTGGTGCGGGTACTATCTGTAAGGCAGTAAAGCTCAATGCAATGTCGGCTTGTCTTTTCCAGTCCTAAGATGCCCTTTTGTTCCTGATGTGACAAAGATGTGGAGAGCCAATATGATTTAACAGAGCAACATACCACTCTTGAGACTGTGTCTATATCTTGTGTACAAAACAGAATAAATTATTCCTTTAACGTTTGCTTTTTTTATAGACCAAGCTCTGAGCTTAACAAGGTGCTACATTGACAAGAAGTGACTAAAAATCATTATTTTTAAAAATCCTCTTTTTCAGACAGGTCTAAGTGGCAGAGAATTTCATGTTAGTTCAAAGGAGTAAGTCGGAGAATTAGGGATAGACAGATGCCATGAAGGAATAAGGATTGTCCAGAATCTTCCTATCTATGACGGGACATATATATCCACAAAAAATGAAAAAATAAAAATGAATAAACTAGTTTCTCAGAATTAAAGGTGAATCAAAAGGAATTGGCATCTGTCTGGACAAGCAAGCCAGATAGGCCACAATATCCGATTCACGTGATGAACCAATAGGCAACTGCAAAGCTCCCCAAACAACCTGCCTGATGTCCTTGCCAAAGAGCCAGATGCTGCTGTTGGAAGAATGTCTTCCATGGTTGGGCATCTGGGTTCAGTGCTTTCCACTTAAAGAAGAGGAAAAGAAGATGGTGAAGAGCAGCCCCATTTCTAGCTCTGAAACAATGAATTGAATCCCAGTGTTTCTGAATCTCTCAATGCACACACATACAAGCTCCATGGACAGGACATCCATAGATGTATGTAAGCTGAAGCTGTTCCTTAATTATGAAAACAGTCTCTTCCCCTCTCCCAAAATCTCTACTGCTTTGAAAACCAAAAAAAAAAAAAAAGTGTCAAAAATGTTTAACAAAGCCTCTAAGCCAGGCATGCCAAATAACTTTAGATTTTTCCAATTTACTAGTAGATTTTATTTAAAGACATACTAATCAGTGCTGGTGTGAAGAGGAGGAGGCAGCACATCAGAGTAGCAAGCTCTGATCCTGCTTTAAGGTCAATCATTTTGCTTGCCTCTGCTATGACTCCTTCCTCAGTGGAAATACAATCGAATATTGGTATTGGCAAGAGAGAGCAGTGTGGTCTAGTGAACTGGAAATCAGGTGACCTGAATGTGTCTGTGTGTGTGTTTTTTTTCCCTTTTTAGTTTTGAAGTTCCCTGTATTTTGTTATGCATTTACCAAATGAATTTTAACTAGCTGAGGAATTGCTCTGTGAAATGGGGGTAACTAACCAAGTTCCCACATGTCTTTTCTTTTAGTGTGCAAGAGCTTAACTATTCAGGCTTTTTTTGAGTTTAGCCAAATTTAAGGCTTAAAAAGAAAATTATCATTCATCTGATATAAAATAATTCAAGGTCACATTTGTTTCACATTGAATTGGGTTACAGGAAAAGCAGAAATGGTCAGAGTGATGTGGCAGGTACTTGCTTGTATGGGAGAGCATCACACAGTTATGCCCAATTGTTGTTTATCCTTTGTTCTTGAAGAGGACCAATGATGTCAGGAAATGATGTCTTGACTTGCAAATGAATTGGATTTAAGTGTGGCAGGACTGTGAAGGCACCAGTCTCACTCTCTCCTTTGGAGTCATCTGGTGCAGTGGCAAGATAGAAATTCATCACTCTAGTATATCCTCAGTGTAAAACTCAAATAGAAATGATTTATGTGTATTCCTTGACTTAGAAAATCACAAATTAATGTTTTAAAATTTATTTTGCAATATTTTCCAGTTATGTTTTAATCTGGTTCAGCCTGAAGTAAGCATTGCAGAGAAACTGTGAGTTTGAAACTATACTATTTGGTTATTTATACTATAGTCCTCTCCATCATGGTTGGCCTGTTTCAGAAGGTAATTAATTGCTTTGGTTTGGTGTTAAAATGTCATTTGGGGAGAAAAAATTTTCCAGGGAGAAAAAATAAAAGGAGTTCATCGACCTGATGCTCCTAGATACTTTGTCTAGTATCTTTGTGTTGTGGAGTCTTTATTTTGTAGAGGAAGTATGGTATTTTTGGCAGGTGGTATGAAAGACAGATTCATATAGCAAAGGAAAGAACTTTTATATCTAGATAATACCAATTCTAAATTTTCTCTGAAATCTCATCATCTTATAAAAAGTCACATCAGTCTTGAATCTCATACCTCCTCAGTAGCTTCTGCTCTTACCGTCCTTCCCGCCTTCTAAGTGGAGAGGTTAGAAGATAGGTTGTGATAAGCTCCTTAGAGATCTCCATTTAGGGCAGTCTTATCATTTCCCATGTGACAGAACTCCTGTGGACTTCATCAAAAGCCTACATTGGGTATCCTTCCCTGTACACTCCTTCCCCTTTCTTTTAGATTATGAGCTTCTTGAGGGTAGGGCATTTTAGGGGGCATTTCTTTGTAACTCTTGTACTTAGCACAAACCTGGCACTTAATAAATGTTTATTGAGTGAATGAGGGATTGAAAAAAATGTACTCAGGACCTGGGAAATTCTAAAATAAGTAAAACCACATGCACTAGTAGCTATTTCAGTATTCACAATTTCTTTTTTTAGTTGTAATTTAGTATCAGGGGCTGCTCTAAAAAGTACCAAATCTAAAGTGATCATTTTACCCCATTCTTAATCCCTTCTCAAAAGCTATTCTCCAAAACTGGGCTTGTTTACAATGGAAGGATAGCTAAAACTTAATTCTAAGCTTAGAGACCTTATAAATACTGTGCTAATATCTGAAGTTCATGATTTTTTAATGATTTCCTCAGGGAGTGGAGACTATTGCTTCACTCTTACCAGTGGAGTAATTAGCTTCTTTAACTACTGGACCAAATTCTGCCAGGTGATTCAGTTGTGGAAATAAGTTAGGTTCAAAGGAAGTACATGAGTTTCTTCAAAGCAACCTGGGGCCTGTTTGACACACAGGAACAGGGAGTTGTAAGGGATCTGGCATCTTTCAAACACTGAAACCACTGTACCTCTGAAAAAAAAGAAAAACCAAATTGTACAGGTCTCCCTCTTCATTTCCAGTAAAAATACTCATAGCCTGAAAGTCTGTGGATATCAGGTATTGTGGTTGGGTAAAACACCAAAGTGTACAGAGAGAGCACAAAAAATACAACCTGTTCCAACAGTCACCACAGCAGAGTTAAGGATCTGAGTGGGAGGTAGAAAGCTCAACCTGAAATTTCTGTTGACAACTAATAAGGAAAAGGGATTGGTGAGCTTTACAATGCATTTTCCATCCATTTCAAGTTTTTCTAAAATTTCAGAAATGCTAACACTGATGATCCTTGGGGAAGGGCAGATGAAACATGTGATCATGATTCTCCCATCCATCCCTTGTGTTTCTAGGCTTTCATCTTTGAACTTATTTCTCAAATGGTTTTGTGAAATATTGTGCTTAACATTCAGAAAGGCCACAGAGAAGTTTCAAATCTCAACTTACTTTTAAAAAGCCCAGTCAAAAAGTTTCCCTTTCAATGAGGCATTCAATTGGCATATTTCCATGAGATATGTCTATTCAGCCATGTAACTTTTTTTTACCCTATGAATTATATGAACAGCTGGATAAATTTCTTGCAAAATCAATGCAAAAAGAAAGCTTGAGCTTTTCTTCCAACCAATTTTACATGGTACAAAGCTCCTTCAGTATTTTTTCTTTTTGTACTTTAATTTGATCCAAATTTGGGTACCCAACAATATTTTCTGGATACAGTAAATAAGGATACTGTCACATAAATCACCTTAAATCAAATACCTTATTTCTGAGATAAGCCAACTCTCCTTTATTTGAGGAATAAACACTTGGAAATGCTTCTGAGGTTCCATTTCCTAAGTTAGAAAGTGATGGGATTTGTTTCCCCTAAGCATACCTTGAAAAAAGCCTGGATAAACTATCAAGTTAAGATTGGTCAAAATACCTTACTATTAATTGTTGTAAGATTCTGGAATAAAGAGACAAAGGTACTGGGATTAATTCCAGGTAGCTACTGACTAATAATAATATTGAAACAACACTTACTCCTAAAAATCTTATTATATTTTAACTATCACACTGATGTACAGAATAATTTGAAGTCTATGGTAAAGTTTCTCTCTTGCTCAAATTTCTCACCAATCTGTCAAACTTCTCTTCTACTAGACTTGAAATTTCTAAGATTATAATCACTTAGAATCATTGTTCCAAAAGATTAAGAAGAAAATTATTTGTGTTGCTGTCACCAGAAGCCTCTATTCCCTTATTCAAATGTGGAAGAATTTATCAGGTCAATCAACGGATTAACATAAAACACCTCTACTTGGTAAAACTTTATAGTAGGTACCAAAGGAGCAGCATAGACAAATAAGTGTGATTTTTAAAGAAATATTTAAAGTGGCAGCAAAGAAATTCTTAAGTCAGACAGACTTAAGAGGAGTTAACATTAGAGTGAAGGAAAAAAAACCAAAACACGAAAAGCTAAGTTTGAAAAATGTTGATTTAAGGATATTGGGAGGATATCTAGTTGTAAATGTAGGACAGTTCTAAGTTGAAATCCTACCTCAGCTATTTCTAGCTCTGTGACAATAGGTAAACAGATTAGTGGAGGCAGAAGCCCCATTACAAGGAGGTTTGAGGACAGAGTAGGAAATGATAAAATATATAAATAAACTTTTCCAAGAAATTTAAATAGGGAGGGAAGGAGAGATACAGGTTAGTTATTTTTGTGTGTGGAAGTGTCATTAAAACTAAAAAAATAATTCAGGTGATGAACCTGTTTGTAAACAGATTGAAAGAAATTTGATGATGAGAAAGAGAAGAATGGATAAAGGTTTTGAGAATTTTAAAAAATGAATTGAAAGATCCTGTTAGATTTGTTTTCAATCTCCGTGGAGGAGGAACTTAGTTCATCTATTATTGAGGGTGTGTGTATGTATGTGCATGCACATGTGCTGAGGAGAAATGTAACAGTCTGCCAAACAACAGAATTTATATCTGATACCAGAAATAACTGGAAAGCGATTTGAGCTTGTTGAAAAGGGGAATAACATGGTCAGATCTGCAATTTAGCAAAATCACTTTGATATCTGTGTTGAGGATAGATTTAAAAAGGGAAAGATTTGAGGCAGGGAGACCAATTAGGAGAATTTGGCAGTAGTCCAGGAAAGAGGTGATATGGAACTGACCTAGAGTAGTAGCCATGTGACTAGAGAGAAAGGGATATATGGGAAATATGTTGTGAAAACTAAGTTGACAATGTTTGGCAACTAACTGGATACATGAGGTGAGGAAGAAATTTAAGATGGTACCAAGGTTTCAACCTGAAGTGAATGGAAGGATGCTGGTACTCTCAGTACAAGTTTTCAGAAGAAAAGTGAGTTTTGCAAAAAAAAAAGATAATGGATTTTGTTTTAGATGTGGTTCATCTGAAATGTCTGGGAGTTATTGAGTTCAAAATGTCCAGGAGAGCTAAAGAGATTTCTGTGACAGAGTGGGTAAAGAGAAAGAGAGGAGAAATAAGCACAGAGTTTAGGGGGACAGTCATAGTTGGGGACAGTCATAGTTAGGGACGGCAAAAGCTTTACTATTACCCTCTAAATTGGAGTCTCTTCCATTTTACACCAAATTATTTCCTTCCTCTTTCCCTTCCTGACCCAGTTTCTGAATTTCTCTGAACTTTAAAACCATGCCTTAATTATTGCTGGCCCATCTTGGAATTTCACTTAGTGACTGGAATTTGCTTACCCTGGAGTAGCTTATGATCGTTCCACATGTCACACTTTTCATCTGTCCTCCTCCTGTTGGGGAATTTCCCTTGGGGCCTTCATTTTATGGAGGTGTCCAGGTATATCCTGCCTTCAATCTTCTCCTGGCTCAATTTCTGAGTACTCTGGACTTCAAAACCATGCCTCTGAGATGAGTGGACCTTCTCTCTATGTATTCTATGCCTATATCCTTTAGAGTGTTAGTTTTTTTTTTTTTTTTTTTTTTTTTTTTTTAAGAAAATAGGCTCTTGGAGGGCAGGGACTGACTATCTTTTTGATTCTCTTTATATTTCTTGCATTTAAAGTATATGTCACTTAATAAATGCTAACTTTCTTCCTATCAATCTAGTTTATAGAGACTACTGGACAGCACTGCCTCCCCCCCCCCAAAAAAAAAAAAAAAAAAGGGAAGAGAAGAACCAGTGGATAGGGGAGAATGGGAAAGTGATAAATCCCTGGCTTCAGACCTAGCCAAGTGCAGATGTGAATCTCTCCTCCTCAATGCCCAGATACAGCTTTTTAGCCACCACTCTTGCTTGGCAACAACCTACAGTAATAAGAACCCATTTACCATGAACAAATAGGATACCAGAATATAAATCAGTATGCTTAAACAAGAATTTCCCCCTAAAATTTTTATATTTTGTGAATATAATATAATGAATATAAAAGTTACTTTGGCTTACTAATCTAACCTAGGCAAGATTTATTACCATTTGTACCATCTTATTTCAGGAAAATGTGGTTTTCTATCTTCTCTAATGCTCACGAAGACAAAATACTACTCTAAATTAATAAGTGAAAAGGAAATAAACAAGGAATCAAGCACTTAGCACAGTTGCTTAATAAGTGTTTTACAAATACCTTCTCATTTGATTCTCACAATAATCCCAGGAAGTTGTTATTGTTCTTCCTTTGTTTTCAAAGAAGACCGATGACATCATGGGATGATGTTCTACTTGCTTATAAATTAGATTTAAGTGAGGCAGAATTGCACAAAAATCACAGCTTTACTCCATGTTTAGTGGTAAGACAAAAGTTGGGACAATTGGCAGTAACCCAGCATGCAGTGAATGACCTTGGCATTCTGAATGTATGGCCATGCTCTAAAGATCCCTCAGAACCTGCTTTAGCCACCATCATGGCTGTTTAAAGAATTTTTTCTCATCTGTCCATTACATTTTCTCCCCCCTCTCCGATCCATCACAAGCTTGGGGTGGACATCCCCTTAATTCACCAGTTGAGACTTAAGTGGTATCCTCAACTTGCTTTAGCCCATCTGCTAAGATGAGCTTTACCTGCTACTTGTGCTACTGCCCATGTTATAGCTTCTTGGAGTCACAGGCGAGCTATCAACAGAAGTTAACTGAGTTAACACAGGGTAACAGCTAATAAGTGTCTGAGGTTGGATTTGAATTCAATTGTTACTGCCTTCAGGCTCAGTACTCTGTGTTACTGTGCCAGCTAGCTGATGAGCTTCAGTTTCATCAATGATATCATTCTTTGAGTAACTTTGCACCCCAAAATAAAATTTCTCATCACAATAATAATAATGATGATGATAATCATAACTAATAATAAGTACTTAGTATGTATCCCAAACTGTGCTAAGCACTATATAATATATATATATATATATATATATATATATATATATATATATATATATATATATATATATATATATAAAATTTCATTTGATATTTACAACTTTATGAGGTAGACATTATCTTCATTTTAAATGTGAGGAAACAGGTCACATAGTTATAAACACACTCTTTCTCTCTCTCTCTATGTGTGTGTGTGTGTGTGTGTGTGTGTGTGTGTGTGTAGCTATAAAGTATCTAAGAATTTAGGTTCTCCTGATTTCAGGATTATCCATTATGCTATCCTCTACCTCCAATAATGCTATTAATTTATACCTTACAAATATTAACAGTGCAATATTTTAACACTACATATTTACTGCTGTATTATTATATTCTTAATATATTTTATGTGTAAAAATGTAATAAATTCTTAATTTACTTGAATAAGCCGAAATTGTATTCTCTGTTTTATGAATACTATATAGGAATGTGACTGTATCTGGAGAAGAGTATGAAAAGTTTATATAAAGTTTGGAAACCACTGGTGCAGTCAGTGGACAGAACAATAGACTTGGAGTTAGAATGCTTGTTTCATTTTCTGTCTTATGTACTTAAAAGCTATGTGACTTAAATCACTTGTCTCTCAGCTTCATTTTCCTCGTCTTGAAAATGAATTTGAATTAAATAACTGGAAAGATTTCTTCTTACCTCTAAAGTCTATGATTCCATTTGTATACTTAGAAATAATGGTTATAAAAGATTTCTAACATCTAGAATTCTGAGTATGCTTATTTTCATTGCATTTCTAGCCTTTAAATATTGGAATTTAAAATAGCTCATCTTCATATAGCACAAAGTTTTCCCCATCCAGCAGGAACACAAAAGTTGGCCTAAGATTTGAATAGGTAGGAGACTTTTTGAACGATATTGCCTTTAGTCTTCCTAGCTACTATACTGTTATAGATTGTGGAACGCTCTGATGGTGTTTAGATGACTGGCTGTGTTATAATTATGGTTTTCACATATGCAGATGTTGTGTTTTGAAGGATAAATTTGATTCATATCCAAATGGATATAGTGGAGAGCTGTGTTATAACAAGGTTTTTCTATAGTAACATCAGAGACTTGGGACAATGAGAGTTTGTGGCATTGTATTACATTTCCTGACCCATCCTAAACAAGCTTTAAAGTATATTTTCACCACTTTGAAATAAACACTACTTATTGTGTTGACAGTCGGTTTTCTGAAGAACTACTGAAAGCATCAAAAGTAAGGCAAACATTGTGATGATCCTTTCAAACATGCATATATTTAAATTCTTTTTAAACAATCTTCGTCTTTCGACTTTGTAGGCTTTGATGACATGTTGCAATTGACTGTTTATCAAAAACTAAGCAAGGAATGCTTAACAAGATAAAATTTTGCTCAGACATATTCTTGGACCCACTTAAAATTCTTCCTATAGATGAATTGATAGAGGGTGGAATATTTTCTTGGAATAGGGAACTCCTAGTTTGGTAACTCCTACCAATACAAATCAAGAATTTCTTGTGAGAAGTATCTAGGGCACAGAGGGATTAAATGACTCTCCAATGTTCACAAAGTGTGTGTCAGGGGCTGAACTTAATCTACCTCTTTAGAATTAGGGCTTTACTCCATTTTTACCTTGATTCTTCTTATCTAAATGATCTCTCTCTAAAGTTGAAGGTGATAGAGTAATCAACTCTTTAACCTTAATTAGCTATACTCCATAGTGCCAATGAATTTGTGATCTTATTTTTATAGATGTTCCCTCCAGTTTTACAAATGGAAATCTATTAATGCATTGTTTTCCAGGCCTTCTCATAAGTCTGCCACAGGGTATCCTTCTGGGGGTCCTTCCTCACTCTGTCTTTACATTGTAAAGATATCAGTAGAGAACAGACTGTCCAACAAAAACCCCTTGTTCTTGCCACATAATCCCCCTCTACTTTTTTGATAATACATTTCTTTGATAACCTCCTTTATGCCATTTCTTCTTTGTCATTACTTACTTGTTATGTGTTATAGCCTGTTCACACTCACCATGCATCTTTCCATTCCTCTCTGAGTGGTACTTAATTATAATTCTTCAGAGAGTATAGTATTTCGTGATTTGTAACCATATAGCAACAAAAGGTAGAACATTTATATTAAAAACATAAACCTTCATTTCAGAGGGTAGTTTGTAGTCCATCTGTAATTCCCCTTAGGTAATTCCACCTCTTATCTTTCTTGTGTTTATTTATAGACTCCATTATTTGTTCATTTGTATTGTCTTTTTAAAGTACATATACTAATAGATAAACTCTTTAAGTTGTCACTATTACTTTATGTTATGGATTATACAATAGACATTTTTTTTCCTATGCAGCTTCTACTATGACAATGGTTAAGCCCAAATCCTTTGAATAACTATAGAGCTGATCAGGAGACTCAGAAATATTTCAGGGCTAAATGCTACCAGCATAATTTCATCCCAAAACAATGGCATCTGGAGAACCTTATCAACTATAGTAAAGTACATTTTTCCTCTATCACATCAAAACTTTTTTATACTTTTCAAATAAGCCCAATGTGGTCTTATATCTACTTTCAGTTGTGTACTAGTAAAGATATTGATTGTAGTAGAATGTCACTTGGGAAAGTATATCTTTACTAATACTTTCATAAAGAATACTCTTGATGTATTATTCTTATAAAAATTCCATGTAATAAATAAGAATACAGAATAATGTGTTGATATTATTACAATCACTTTTTTTTTAATTTTAAAAAGGTCTCAGATTTTGCAAAGCCTCTTTCAGATATTTTGTGACTCCATCCTTGAACTTGAATGCCTTCATGATTGTGCTACCTTTATCACAGATATATATGTATATGTGTGTGTGTGTGTGTGTGTGTGTGTGTGTGTGACCTAATGCAACTACTTTCCCCATTTTTGTTTACTTTCATGTCATTTTACCTTCTCTTAAGATATATCTAAGATTGTGATACTAAAGTTCAAGGAAAAAGTCTCTAGTTTTCTTCATGGTAAAGTTAGAGAAAATTTTGCAGATCTTTTCCATTTTTCATTTGTTTGTTCCTTAAATGCCTTATGTCTGATCTTGTTTAGTTGGATCTCTCAGCAAGCTTTCTTTAAACTAGTTTTGCCTTCCACTATTTATATTTTATGAAGATGTACTGTTTATGTATTCTCCAATATTTCTTCTCATAAGTTTTTATGAGTGAGTTTACATTTTAAACTACAATTGCTCTTTTCTGCAATATATATCTCTCCTTTGCTCATCTCCATTTTATGCCAATGTGTACTAATTCAACTTGGTATATTATTATTATTATTGATAGTTACCCATCAATATCTCATATTTTATCAATAACTTTCTTAAATATGTAAGGTTAAAGTTGCTAAAACATTACATGCTTTAAACTTCAACCTTAGCTTTAAAACGTTGATAGTTTGACTTTGCAGAGACTAGTTATTTCTTGTCTATCATACATGATCAAATTTTTTAGCATATTTGATTATTACTTGGTGCTTGCCATATCCAGAGCCTTCTAAATTTTTTGTAGGATAGATCCAAGATATAGAGGCATAAGAACTCTATAGTCTATAAGTCTTTGACCTAATTATTTTTTTAGTCTTGATCTATCTTATCTAACTTTTATCAACCTCTGCATTTTCATATGCAGAAGTAGTGTTGATTTCATCTTTGCAATATCTCTTAATATGCCTCCTTCTCTCCTCTGATTCTGCCATCACTGCTCAACACCTGATACTAGAACAATTTCAAGAACCTGCTGGTGAGTCTCCTTGCCTCAAATTTCTTCCTATTCCTGTATTCAGTTGCCAAAATGATTTTTCTAAAGTTATGGCCAAGTCATTCCCTCTTCCAACTTAAACTTCAGAAACTCCTTGTTAACTTCAGGGTAAAAAATATAAAATCTTGTTTGGCATTCAAAGCCATCATTCTACCCCATCATTCTAATCTTCTTACACTTTATATTCTCATTTATATTCTTTGGAATCAGTGACGCTGCTCTTTGTTGCTATTCCATGAACAAAGCACTCTATCTTTCAGCTCTAGGAATTTTTTCTGACTCTCCTCCCCTATCTGTAATCTCCTCCCTCCTCTTCTTTGTTTCCTTTAAATTATAACTAAAAATCCCATTTTCTACAGAAAGCCTTTCCCAACCTCACTTAATTGTAGTACCTTCCCTTTTTAAATTATTTCCTATTTATCCTATATGTTGCTTATTTGTACACATTTGTTCATTTGTCATCTCTCCCATTACATTGTAACCTCTTTGAGAGCAGGGCCTATCTTTCAATTGCTTTGTATTCTCAATAATTTGCATATATTTTGGCACACAGTAGGTACTTGATAAATGCTTATTGACCTACAATTGTATAGATTGTAATTATTTTCATTATCTTTTTTGCAAATACTTATGAGCAGTGTTATGCAAACATCCCATGAAATGATTCTTATAGATATGTGATAAATTAATTTTACCAATTCCTTTATTTTTTTAAAGGAGGACCTCTGAGCTATCTTTTCATTTTGCAATAGCATTCTGATATTCAGAATACTAAACAGTTTTGTTAACACTTTATCAATTATTAAAGTTTAGAAATTAATAAAAGTAAATCAGGCCCTTATTGTTAGCTTTCTGAAGTATAAAGTCTCATAATGAAAATTTAAAAATTAGTTCTTTCCCAGATGGTAGAAGATAGTTTCAGCTCATCCTTTTCATATGTATCTTGTATCTTTTTGTAAGCACCCAACTGTTAATCCATTTTGATAATGATGACTTGTTTATAGTTTTACCTATTGCTTCTTACCTGTCACCAAAAATCATACTGTACAACTGATTTTTAACAATAAGATTAATTAAGCCTTAATGTTCATTATTCTTTTGGATTTGTCTTTCTACTTTTTCTAATCTTTATATATAGCAATAGGTAGAAATCAATGGGGAATAAGATAGGATAGACCAAAGAAAATATAGGAGACAGGAAAACAAGAATAAAGAATTGAAATTTTAGGGTTAGAGAGAGATTTTTAAGTTACTAAACCTAATAAAAAATTATAAGCTTAAACAAATTGGTTACTGTGCTTCAGACATCCTTGTAGAAGAAAGAAAAAGAACACTAATTCTCCTAATTACACAGGTAATTAAACACAAATAGGTAAAGTGGGATATTTGTAACTTGTAATGGTACCAGTACTTATTAATCAATCAAATATAGTGTATTAGATCTAGTCAAAGAATCATTTCATGAGTTACTTCAACAAAGCCAGTCCTAAGGTATAAGGACTTAAACATGTTACACTGGAACATTTTGGGTTAGATGATTAAGAAGCTTCTTGTCTCAGAAAATTTAGTCAAGAACTATTCACTTGAAAGAATTTTAAGACATTTCCCTCCTACTTCCCCACAAGAACTTGCAACTTACTTAGTTAAATGTCCAAACAGGATTTTCATTGTGTCACGATTTGGTGGAGGAAGCTTTTGCACCAGAGCCTTTACTGCTTCAATTCTTGTGTTGTTATCCTGCTTTTCTGGTAGAGAAAAAAAGAAGCAGAGAAGAAAGCTAGATAAAAAATTTTTTCTTACCATAGGTTTAAACAGAATTTTAGCATATAGAAGTCTTGTGAAAGCCAGGATGTAGATAGGGCTATCAAAGCTTTCCCAGAATTTCTCTTTAATCAGATTGGAAGGGAATCACAATAACTTGAAAATACCACTGCATGTTCTAAGTCATTCATATCTTGTAAGTTGTGGAGCAAACAGGGAATTAACTTGTTTTTTTTAAATTTATGCTCATTTTTACAAAGACAAAATTAGATATAACGACAAATATTCTATGATTTACATGACTTTATATGACATTAAACTGCTCAAGGAATTTGTAAATCAATTTATTTTTCTCCCTGGTATTTTTATGTTTTCTTTCTTATCTAAAGTTATAAAGTTCCGCTGGAAAAAAAGTTAAAAATTGAATATTTTTAAAATAAAGGAGATTTAGTAAAAATCTTGGAAAATAGGATACTTTTCAAAAATAATATTACATTTAGTTTTAATGAATTAATTTTACTTTTGTATTAATAGGATAATTCTTCATTATGATTTATTGAATTTATATATTTTTTATTTGAACCCTCTTCCTTTTATACTTTAGCTCATTCTTTTGAGCATGGAATTCTTATTGACTCCAAAGAGAGTAATATTTGTTTATAATAAAAATATGTAAGTAGGAGGCTAATTCATAGTCTTTTGTTAATATTAGCTAGTTAATATTAATTTTCCTACCATGCGAACATGATCCTAGGCAAAATGTAGATGATAAATAAATACTTTTTGATTGATTTATTTATCAGTGGGAAAGCTATGTTTAAACCATATAATTCAATTCCTTAAAGAAGAAGTAACTTCATAAGAAGCGTGCTTAGAATTATACTATTTAGAGTTGTTGAGCTAATCTGTTTTACAAGTAAGGAAACAAATACACAGCTAAGTTAAGAGACTCACCCACAGTCACACAATTAGCAAGTAATAGCTGATATTTGAACTTTTGATCTTCCAAATCCACTGTTTCCCTTATTCTACTATGCTGTCTAGCTGGAAGTATATTTTGGAGAAATTATATTTGAATCTCCTTTGTGTGATTAATTTTTTTTATTTTACCCATACTTGAAAAACTGAATGCAGACATGATAACAAAATTAGATATTATAGAGTTAATCAAAAGCCTATGTGCCCGGGACCATCCTGAGTGCTGGGGTTTGAAGACCAAATTTAACTTATTTTTTGCCTATAAGGAGTTGACATTTTGTTTAGGAAAACATCGTATTGGTGTTGTCATTCAGTCATTTTCAGTAATCTTTGTGACCCCATTTTTGGTGTTTCTCAACAAAAATACTGGAAAAGTTTATAATTTCCTTCATTAGCCCATTTTACAGATGAGGAAGCATAGTTAAGTGACTAGACTAGGGTCACATAGCTAGTAAGTGTTTAATGCCAGATTTGAACTTGTGAAGATGAGTCTTCCAGACTCCTGGCCTGGGACTCTATCCACTGAGTCCATTAAACATCATATTAACGAATACAAAATACATAAATAACAAAAAGAATAATAGCTGGCATTTATGTTGTATTTTAAAGTTTATAAGCTTTAAGGCAGTTAGATAACCTAGTAGATAGAATGTTGGACCTGGGCTCAGGAAGGTCCAAGTTTGTATCTTGCCTCAGACAATTACTAACTATGTGAGCTTTGACACAAGTATTTAACCTCTGTATGCTTCAGGTTCTATAGACTAATAATGGTATCTACTTTTCAGGATTTTATGAGAATAAAATGAAATAAAGTTTGTGAAGCACTTTGTAAAGCTTAAAGTGCTAAAATGCTAATTGTTATTTTATTTAATTTGAGAAAATATAAATTAATATTTTTTGAGGGGCAATAGCAGTTGGAAGATCTGAAAGAACCTCATGTAAGGCGTTATCATGGCCTAAGATTTGATAGAAACTATGCATTCTAAGAGGTCAGGAAGGGTGTGCCTTCTAATTAAAGTTAATGAACATTAAATAGAAAATGACTACTATATGTCAGATATTCTACTAGACTCCAGCCATCCAAAAGCTAAACAGTCCAAGCAAGGGTATCGTCTATGTAAGGTACAAAGTCAAACAGTTTGTGTGAGGAAGAGCTTGCACTCCAATTTCAATGAAACAGAGTTATTTAGAATTTGTATGGAGCATTATTAGGCTAGGTCTAAACAGTAAAGGGCTTACTAAAGGCCTTAATATTTTACATATAGGCAAGAAAGAAGCACTAGAACTTTTTGAGTGGGGGAGTTCTATGGTTCAATCTTTGTTCTAGAAATATCATTTTGGTAGCTGTACGGAGGAAAAATTGGAGAAGGAAAACACTGCAGGCAAGAAGACCAATTTTTGTCATCAGTCAGGTCTGACTCTTCATGACCCATATGAGGTTTTCTTGGCAAAGATAAAGGGGTAGTTTGCCATTTTTCTTCTCCAGTCCATTTTACTATTGAGGAATGTGAGGTAAGCAGGGTTAAATGACTTGTCTAGGGTCACATAGCTAGTAAGTGCCTGAGGCAGATTTGAATTCAGGTTTTCCTTACTCCAGATCTGGTGCTGTATACATTGTGCCACCTAGCTACCAGGAGACCAATTAGGACACTATTAAAATAACCTAAGTGAGAGCTAACTGTCTAAACAAGTGTGGTGGCAGTGAAAATAGAGAGAAGGGGACATATGAAAGAGATGTGCAAGAAGTAGAATCAATAAGATTTTGCAAGTGACAGGATAAGGTAAAAAGGACAACTTCATGTTTCAAGTTTAGGGGACTAGAAGAAAAGTAGTTCCTTCAATGGAAATAAGTTTGGAAGGAGGCTTTTTTGGTTCAAAAAATGATTTTTGTTTGAATCTTGTTTTGAAAATGTTAAGTTTGAATGGCTTATAGGGCAGATAAGGAGAAATGTTGAATAGAACTTGGTGAGGCAATATAAACTTCTGGAGAGTATTTAATATGACCCATATACATAGAGATCTTTAAGCTCTTAGGAGTTGATAAGATAACCAGGAAAGATTTTAGAGAGATAAGAAAAGACTTCCCAGGAGAAGGGCTCAGTGTATATGTATTTGAAGGGCAGGAATTGGATAATAATCCAATAAAAGATATTAAAAAGGAGAAATCAAATAGGTCAGATCAGCAAGAAAGAAGAATAATTTTAGGAAAAATAAAGAAAAAAGAGTCACTGTTTAGAAGAAAATGATTAACAGATTAAATTCTGCAAAAGACCAAAGTCTGGTGATGGGATAAATTCATTTGATTTTGCTATTAGGAACCAGTGGCATTTTTGGAGAAAGCAACTCTCAGAGAATGATAAAGTTGGAAGACATGTCACAAGGGGTGAAATGAGAGTAGAAGAAATGGAGTCTACTAGAGGTATAGAATTTTAGACCTGAAAATTAATTTAGAAATCACTTCACCTGATGCTATTTTAAAGACAAGGAAACCGAGGCACAAGTAAGTGATCTTATCTAATGTCTCACTGCTAATTTGTTTTTAAGCACTTGAGCTATGCAGAAAAACACAAGTGGCTGAATTAGGAGGGAAATAAATGTTAAGTATGATTTATTTTTCTAAAAAATAATCCCAAAATCTTATGGCAACATAGCAATGCCCTATTCAGATAAATACCACACTTGCTTTTTTTTTTCTTTTTTTTTTTTTTAGCTTTGAAAATCTGGAAACTGCACATTTTGAGGTATGTGCTGAAAAACTTAAAAAAAAAAAAAAAGAAAAAAAAAAAAAAAAGGGAGAGCACCAGTCTTGTAGTCAAAAGGACCTGAGTTCATATCTAGCCTTGCTTAATTACTAGTTCTGTGACCATGGGCAAGTCATTTAACTCCAATTGCCTCTCAAAAAAAAAAAAAAAATGAAAGCCAAGTTCAATCAAAAATGAAATGAAATCTTTAAATATCAACTTTATGGATGTGTCATATTAGCTTTTGGAATTAGCATTTAAGATTCCGATTGGTTAATGATCTCAGATCTCTATACAGCTTACGAAAGCTATACTAACTGTTCTAAATTGAATCTGAAAGACAGCTGCTGCTGTTTTCTTTTTAAAATTAATATCTTTCCTTCAGTATATGGTTTCTCAGCATTGCAAAGTTTGGGGAGTTTGAGAAGACAGAGACTTCTGACTTGCTTATATTATGATTGGGAAGAAATAAAGCTAGTGCTTAAAGGAATACTGGGGACATTGGAGGTAGATTGTATACTCAGAGACTCTCACCCAAGTGTCTCTTTTCTTTCAATTAACAACAGATTCCATGATTCTTTTGTCTGTAATCCATCTGTGGTCCCACCCTCCGTCCCTTAGGATTTATTATTATTCCTTTAGTCTCAGTTCCCAGTATCCAGAAAACAATTTGTTGTTGTTGTTGTTGTTGTTGTTGTTGTTTTTCTTCTACACACTGCCTACTTTCACTATGGAACAACCTTATTCTATAGGACCTTATGTTGGCTAGCACCTTCATTTTACCCTTAAGCTTTGTTTCAAAAAATACAATTCTGTAAAAGAACATTCTCTCAATCACGAGTACAATGTTACAACAACAGAAACAACTTTTGTTAAATGACATGATTAGTAATAAGATAATATAAGTCAGGAATGTGACTAGCTTTTGGATATTACACTGGCCTTAAGAGCTTTTCTTTGATTCATGCTTTCCAAGACATAATTTTAGAAATATGGTTTATGATGGTTACATTTGCATTTATCTGCATGAAATGTCACTACTAAAACAAGGACATTTATAACTGGGTTCCTATTTGAGAAGAGATGAGATAAAGTTTCACTAAAATGATGAAGGGAAATGTCCTGCACAATAAAGGACCTTGAGCCTGATGACCCTTGAGCTCTTTTTGGGTCCTACCTTCTAAAACTTTATTATTAGCTTGTTTATAATCACAACAAATCATTGTTCTTTAATATCTGTCCTCACAGAGTATAAGAAAAAACTAATTCATAGAAATCAGTGTTTGGATAGTTTAATTCATTATCTGTATCTAATGTTTTTAAAGGAAAACTATGTCCTTTTATTAAGATTGGAGTTAATATTCTAGTATTCTGTCTCAAAATCATTTTGTGCAATTCATGTATTATGTGAATAAAACAAAGTCCCATGTAAAACAAGTCTATATTTGAAAAGAACAGTTTTCTCTACCCTGTGAAGTTTTATTTTCCCTTAGAACACATAACACCCAAAGTTAAGGAAGCAGGGATTTTTGTTGGTCATTTATGGATTCAGTTATGAAATGGTCTCTCATTTTGAAGGAGTGAAAATGGGTGCTTAAATCCACAACATGGGTACACTTTAATACTTCCAGCATGTCTTCCAATTATGGAAGAACTCTCTGGGGTTTTGCTACTCAATTAAAATTGTGGTGGATGGCTATAGCTCATCTTCATAGGTTATAGAAATGGTTGCTTAAAAAAAGACTCCACAAGAGATAATCTGGAACAAATTCATAACTCGTCTACATATGTATATAAACACACAGACTTTTACATTTTTTCAAGCTGGGAGTATTATACAGACTATTTTTTGAGCTTCCTATTCTGCCCTACTGACACCTGTTTGCTTGCAGTTTCAGGCTGTCTTCAAAATAACATTAAGCTATAAATTTCCCTCCCTAGTGCCATTCCCTGAAAGCAGCAGCAGCCTACAGTATGTGATGGTTTTGTAAATATATAGAAAGTCATTAATTATCAATGGAGTGTTTTGTTAAAATTCAAAAGTAGGTACGTCGTAAATAGAGATGTCATGTTATTATAAACAAAGAAAAATCATGGGCTTTATGCTAACCCATAAGTCGCCACTTTGCAATTTTTCAACAGATTTTTTTTTTTCTGCAAAACTGAAAGGCCACTCTTTATGCTGAATTAAAGGGAAGCCACATTCTATGTGCAGATACATAGTATGATGAAAGCCTGATTATAGCCAATGTTAAGCTTGACCATGAATAAAGGAATATTATTTACAGGACACAAAGGGACAAAGAATGTCTTCAAAACTTAAATGAACTTAGGTCATAGTTGAGAGTCATTTCCTGTACTATTGAGGATCATAGCTTTAGAGTTGGAAAGGTCTAACCCACTCATTTCCTAGATGAAAAAACGGAGAGACTGAGAGATGAAGAGATTTGACCAGGAAAAGAAGAGTTCAAATTTGAGCTGACTTCCTCTTACTTGTAGGGTTACACTCATTCCACTTCATCATTTTCTAATGAAAAAATTTTATATCATTTTCATGCTAGTTCTCCCTCCTTGTCAAGATCCTTTTTATTGCTAAGTCCTTATCAGCCAAGATACTGGCTTTAAAAAAAATCAATACTTCTTAACTAAATAAAAGGAATATTAAATGTATATCTATTGGCTTGCTGCCTATTATCAGACTCAGAAAAACTGTTCTATTCTTCATAAAACACAAATTGGTTAAAAACATGGAGAAAAGTAAATGACACCTATCTCTTGTCTTTGGACATAAATTTTAAATACAAAGGTTGTTTTTTTTTTTGTTTTTTTTTTTTTGGAAGGGACACTAATCTTGATGGGGGAGCGACTGGAATCAAGGATTTGCAGAGTGGGAAACCTCCGTCTTTATCCTTACCTAATCTGGATTTGAAGCAGTATAAAGGCAATGAAGAGAGTTTTGATGCTACAGATTTATTTAATGAAGTATGTGGATACAAATTTTTTGAGACACAAAATTTTAAATGTTAATAATATAAATAGTATTGGTCTTGAAAAGCCTTGAAGCTATCATACTGCCAAAATGATGTAATTGAGGGATTTAGCTAGCATAAATGATTGGTATGAAAAGTCTCCAAAACTTTTAGGGGTTTTGAGGCACTTTAAAACAAGCATCTTTCATGAATATATTAAGATATTCTTGGTAGATGTCTCTTTCTATATATATTCTATATTCAACATTACTATATTAGTATCAAACAAGATATTAGACAAGAGATTATGTTTGTCAGAAGTGTTTGTTACAGTCTTGGAGAAGGCCCAGAATAAAATTTAAATAGAAGCCAGATTCTCTAAATATAGTAAAAACCCCCAGACACTTCAATGTGCTGATGACATTAGCCTAAGAGCATTGAAATCTAAAGTGCTATAGACCTTTTAAAATAAAACTCAAAACCATTTAGAACAACTTGACCTAACAATGTACACAGAAAAGACTAAGTGGATGAAAAATCCTTATTGTCCTGGCTATAATTTGCAGTTGAATGGTCTGTCCATTGAATTGATCCTTGAGCATATATATCTTAGACTTTAGTTCACAAAAGAAAAAAATATATATATAAATATGTATGTATATATATATATATGTATATATGCACACACACACATACTGGAATGATCTGTAAGACTTTCAACTACCATGAACTTCACCCTGAAATCCAAATTTATATTTTTAATACCAGTGTTGTTAAATGGAATCATGGAATTCCATCTTAACCAAAGAATCAAAATCATGGGTTATCCTGAAGGCAATGGTGAATATAAATTGATTGTAACATATTAGTACTGTTCAAATATATTTAAGAAATAGAATAAAAGATGTCATCAAAAATCTGCATGACTGGATAAGGAGGTGTACCAGTCATGTAAAAAGAACAATGGATAATGGACAAACTGTGTATTGCATTGCTACCCACACAATGCAATCAGAGAAGTGTAAGGTTCCTAACATGCTGACTGGATTCCTTACAGAGAATTCTAGTGAGGGGATGAACAATAGTTGTATAGGATGAGAAGCCATAGATGGATTACAATCTTTACTCTTAAAGGGAACATTTACATTGATGAGCTTACACATTCATTAAAGTAGCTAGGTACTTATAAACATTTTCTAGAAGACTGCTTTCTTATTATTAATTTTGCTTAGAACTTATTTCTCCAATGATTATTATTACTTTTGTATTCTTTATCCTTATGTAAGTAAAAGGAACAATTTTAGAGTGTACCTGCCAGAGAGAAATTTCTTTGTGGTTTATAATAATTTATCTAGGATTCTCCTTGTTGTACTTTTGATGATTGTATGAATTCTCAGGCTCTAAGATTCTGGTTATTTTTTCAGGGTGAGTTTTTGACCATGAAAACAGTTTGTTGAATTCATTTAAAACCAATTTCCAACTCATATATGAACTACAGAGAGATAATAGAAATTATTGTCCCCAGATGAACCTTAGAGGTGATTATTGCACCCTGTTAAATATGTTAGCTCTGAATGTCACCTGAAGGTATTCAGGTGACCCATTTGGCAGTAAAAAGGACTCCTAATTTCATGTCTCTAAAGTGTAAATACCCTATAAATGCCCTATGAGAATTTCCTATAAATTTTCTTTTTTATCTATTTCTCATTTTAATAAGTTATTATTATACATGGTGGCTTAATAATGGGCAGGGTACCAGCCCTGATGGCAGCAGTATTCATATCTTCCAGAGTTCAAATCTGGCCTCGGATACTCACTAGCTGTGTGTACCTAGGCAAGTCACTTCACCCTATTTGCCTCAGTTTCTTCTGTAAAATGATTTATAGAAGGGAATGACAAACCATTCTGTTATCTTTACCAAATAAATCCCAAATGGGATCACAGTCAGATATGAACTGAACAAATAAAGTGGACCTACCCCTAAACTTGTCATTTTGGTAAAAATTGTCTGACTGTAAGAAGACAAAACTCTCCCAAGTTTTCAAAGGACTGAAATCATCAAAGAGGATTTGTTAGAGCTGAAGTTCCACAATTGAAAGTGTGGAGATTTAAATTTTCCTTATAGACTGATGACCACCATGAAGTAGATAAATTAGATTTGCAAAGGATTAAAAAATCCTATCAAAAACAAATGTCTATTCACCCAAAGTGCTTTCTATAGTCATAGAGAATATTCTGAAAGACATTTGTAGTAAAGACTAAAAAACACTTTTTATTTTTAGATTATTTTTTAAAGCAAAAAGATATCAATTTTTGCCTATAATCCAGTGAATTTTGAAAAAGCTCTTTCAGGAGGTGGCAAGTGTCTTGTATAAGAGACTTTTCTCTAACCAATATCTTTTGATATGACTAAACAGGAACACCCAGAACAAGGGAATGTTAATGAATTGCAAAAGCAGCAAAATCCTTCTAGAATTGGGGCATAAAATTATTTTATGAATCAGCCTATTTTTAAATTGTGAGTCTATTGTAAAAGAAGAAAAACAGGCAACATGTGGTAACTTTAGTCAGCATTTCTGAACTGAGAATGATAAACACCTCTGCCTGGCTCTGGCATTTATCAGTACTGAGATATTATTACCACATAGAGTCACAGCATGGTTACTGTTATCATCGAAAAAAAGAACCAGCTAATCTTAATGGTTTGTAAAGCCGTTACCTGCACTGGTCTGACATTTATCATGATCATTTTACCACATGGGTCCTACATAGCAAAGGTCTTTTATCTGGAAGGGACATCACTATGAATTATTATTTGCAGCTAGGTAGAAAATTGTATGTTGTAGATACCTTTTCTCATTATAAATCACATAGTCACATTTCACCATTTCCCACAGAAAGCTGCTGAGCCTAGGCTTTTTGCCACAGCTCGTTTTCCTCTCCTACTCCCTTCTCTTTTTATAGTTTCTTTAAAATATTAGCCATTTTTTCATTAAAATTCTTAATATCATTTTTAACTAATCTAGATGCATGGCATACACACAAATGAATTCATCTACATTTACAGTTATGTGACTTTTCTGCACAAACATTTTATGAAAAGATTGTCCTTCACTTATAACTGAAGTTGATAAACTGTCTACTTTTTTTTCTTCTTTTAATGCTTGTTCCCACTTCTGTCCCAGTGGCCAGGCTTGTCTCTGCTCTTGACCTTGTCAATAGAATATTTACCAGTAGATCAGATGTAATTTCTTATGCCTGATTTGAAATACTTGAAACACTTATGCTATTTTTTGCCTCAAATGTTGAGCTTAGTTTTTGCTCTGAAAATCTGTGTTCTTAGAGCAAATTATGGCTACCTTCACTTTTGTTAGTTTTTGAGAAGGGCTTTCTTTCAGAAGATGTCTTTTTATTAAGTTACAATGGTGAAAAGGATTCTCACAACAAATTTGTTTCATCTTATGCCAAGGATGTATCAGTTCCATATTTGATGCCTAAAGATAAGCATTAATGTATCATACAAAGGAACAACAGATTTTAAAAGGTATGATGCTTTGTAATCATGAAGCTAATTCAAAAAAGAAAAGAAATATATTTGACAATGGGAAACAACAATAAAAGGCACAAGTTTTTTTACTATGGAAAAAAGATGAACAAATCCTCTATTTTAAAAGATTGAGACAACTAATCTTCTGAAAGAGATATTTATATATTTTCTTCTTTCTCAAGTGTTCCGTAAGGAATAAACAAGCCAGAAAGTCTCTACTTTTATAATGAAGAGGGAGGAGAATTCCTTGCCATTTTTGCATTTAAAAAGAAATGTGTAAGAAGAATGTGACAATTTAAGCAAATCAAGATTGTTTCAAATGAATCACAAACGGGACTTTGTGGAATATTTTATACTAACATGTGTAGTGAACAGTAAATCTGGAAGGAGCTTTTCCTCAATGGTCTAGTTCTGATGAGTTTTTCTATTTCTTTGTGTGCTTAAAAGAGGTTTGGAGGTGGTGTTTAATATTACTGAGACTCTTGTAAATGAGTTCTGGAAAAAGATAGGAACATGAAGGAAAACTGATGTGCTATAATGTTGACAGCAGCTGGGGGGATCTGAATGAAGAAACTAACCTCCAGTGCCTCAACTTGGGGGTGGGGGAGTCACCTCTCATTCTAGCTTGGTTTCTTAAAAGAACATACACATTAATTTTAAATGCTCATGGACAATGTATTTTTAGAAGAGAAATCCCAGCATTTACCAATAAGAAGCAGAAATTTGTGTGGGTGGTCAGAAGGACAGGGAATGTGAGTCCTTAGCCTTATGCATGGTAACATCTTTGGCCCTGCTCAATGGTTTCTCATGCCTCGGTGCCATCTCCAACTTTATTATAGAATGTATTTCCCTTAGGGAAACAGTACATGTTTTAAGATTTTCATGTGTACTCAAGGCCAAATGATTACTTGTGGTATGGATTCATATAGATAACCAATTTGTTTTATGTGTGAAATAAAAAAAATCTAAGACTCCACTGCTTGAAAATGGGATGGCATGCCATGTAATTTTGTGATCTAAAATATTAATTTAATGAGGTAGGAGAATATTCCAAAATAATCTCTTAATGGCTCATGAAAAAGATATACTAATATTCCATTTCACCCTTTTTGTTTCAAGATGAAGCTTTTGTTCTAACACCATCCCCACCATTGCCCCCCAAAACACTGTAACCTGGGAGCATTTACCATAATTAATGAGGGGGTTTGCTGCTTTGATTTTTCTCCTTTTCAGGGGAACTGGGTGAATTGTTGAGTGCTAATGAAAGTCAGAGACTTCTAGCAGTGGCTCTAGCCAGGCACAGGGCGGGCAGACGCTTTGTAAGCTTCCCCACTGTGATGCTGTGCAAGCTTCCCCGCTGTTATGTTTACCATAGTTTTAATGCCTGCGAAAAATTCCTGATGCAACCAAATTATGTTATGCCCTCTTGTTTATCTAAAGACACCCCCTAGCCCCCTCCTAATTGAGCCAATTCCTATTGTTCCTATCCATTGCAGAGATCTCCCTTCTATACCCCTACCTATCTTATCACCTAAATTCTTGTCTCTGGATCTAAGCTGCTGGGAGAATTTGTCTGAAGACATCACATGTCTCATATCCGGAAGTTGAGGGCAGGATTAAATACATTCTCTTCACCTATGTCACCTAAGACAGATAACCTCATCTCAAGCTCATTTTAATTTTATTTGAGGTCATATTAAAACCCCAAGTTTAATCATCTGGCATTGACAATACTAGCTTAAATGCAAATGTATTTTGTGAAATACACTATGGCTTAAAAAAATCCATACAAAGCCCTCAAACTATCACTGAAAACTAAATAATGTGCTCTAAGAAGAAAACAACCAATTTGTGATTTGAGTTGATTTATTGTTGATCCTTTCCTCAAAAACAGATATTGCAAAAGAAAATGACCATTGCATTATATTATAAATTGATGAATTTTCCAAGTGTGATGTACAGTGGAGTTTTTAATAAATATTCATATGACTTATAATCCATTAGAAAGACTTAAGACAATGAGCATGCAACTAGCTCCCATTAAGACAGAGGGGGAAATTGGAATTAATAGAAAAAAAATAGCACTTAGGAAAGTTAAACTTTAATGTATCAAACTCCAGGTGCCAGAGTTTGAGGAAAATAACCAATAATAGTCATTTTTTACATATTTGATGGGACTGATTATGCAACGTGCAACTCTAAATGGCTTATAGCCCATTGTAGCATGGTTCCATCCCATTGGCTACAGTGGGGTGCAGGCAGATGGATGACAGTGACAAGGAGAGAAGTGCTTTTGCTTAGCCGTGCGTTAAGATGCCATCCAGAAGCTCTGTGCACTGCAGACACTTCATTAGGATGCCAGGATAATGGTAAACTACCACTCAGAGTGACACCCCATTTCCTGCTTACTGAGCTCTCCAACCTCGGCAGATGTCAACAATCTCACAGTGCTACAGAGCAGACCTAACTTTCCAGCCACTTGGACTCCAATTTTTTCCCCTTAACAGAACCATACATTACATGCAATATGTAATAGCAAATACCTTACTGAAAAACAAAATTTACCTCGTTCATTACACCCAGTGTGCCTGGTTTTGGGGTGGGCTTTTTGTGTGTAGGTATACAGGGGAGAGTGATGGCAGGGGACTGAGATGTGCTCTCCAATAGGTCCACTTTACATGTCACCTAGACATTACTAGCAAGAATTGCCATTTGGTAATCAGTTCAAAGTGTTAATTACTCTGTGAACTCTGATAACTAATAGTTAAACTACAATCCCAGGGGAGGTGACTGTGTGTCTCAATTAGCATCCACTCAAAATGTAAGAAAATGCTGAATTCTTTTGTTAAAGATTTATATTTAATTTTGGCCTTCTTTTTGGTTTTTTGTTCAAAGGAGCAGATGAGCATCTGGATGATATTTTCTTCGTAAATGCACAACTTGAGGCCATTCACACACCTCCTTAACAGCAGTTCAAGCCAATAGAGACTTTGTTCTACAATGTTAAGCCTACACTTCCTTATAAAGAAGCAAGTTAGAGATTCTTTTTTTCTTTTTTTGTTTAAGATTTTTTTGGGGGAATTAAAAAGAAACCAAGATGGAAATTTTGCTTTCAAATCTATGAATGATTACAAAATGAGAATGAAAAATTTACATTTTCTGAGGTATATTTTTGTGAATTCCAATGGATTTGAAAGTGACATGTCTAAAAAAATCCCCTATATATATATATTACCCTCTCCCCCCAAAAACACTCACCAAACCTATAATAAAACCCTTCCCCAGGTAGTAGTAGTTAATGTTTTTAGTATTTCTCAGTGGAGATATAGACTTAGAGCAATAAATGGTAGTCAGATGCTACCCACAGGAAGAGTACATTAGGACTCCAAATTCAGTCTCGTGCCCTTTAATCACCAAAAGACAGACCTGATTCTGATTATTTTATTTCAAAAGAGACTTTTTCACAGAGGAAGAAATACCATTTTCTCAGTTAGAATTTTTCACCAACTTCTTACCTGGTTTTTATGTTGTTATTAATCTTATATGAGGGATTGGGGAATGGAGATATTAAACCTAGGTCTGTCAATCTTTGGAGGTTCCAACTCATCCCAGGATACACTTCCACCTCCTAGTTATGGCTTAGTGCTTGCCAAAGTGTGGAACTGTTGGACATCCAGAGAGACCTTGGTGGGAATAAAAACTATATAGAGCCATAATGCTGGCAGAAATGCCACATGTCCCATAGTTACTTTTTGGTACCACCTAATTTGAGGTATACCAAATGGTAGTTCTTTTGAGGCTTCTAGTAGCTGACAACCAATTGCAAGCATAATTCTGACTTAGAGAAGAGGTGTCAGAGGATGCTTTTGTGACTTTTGTAAAGTCATAAAATAAATGGCTATAAAATAAAAATTAGAGATCAGAGCTCTAGTGTTCCTTTACATTTTCTTTTGTATTTTGAAAATTCTTATTCTTGGAGTTGCAGTTCCATAAATTTAGGCAAATGGAGAAATGAAGTAGTTAATCTGCTAAATCATGATCCTAAAATTTACTTTTGCTTTGGAGTACTTAATTCATATGTATCTCTTGATTAAGTTGTCCAGATCAGTCCTCTACCTTGTCCACCATTTTCCTCAAGGTTAGTACTTAGTTCTGGGATAAGAAGAGTCCATTATTTACTAGGTTCGGATCCAAAGTGAAAATTTCTGAGTAAATGGGATGGGTAGGCAAGGAAGAATTAGATCTTTTGTTAAATTTTTATTAGAATAATGGATATTGATTTTGGACTGACATGGATCACTATAATGGAAGAGGTATGCAGATAGGACTGGATTCAGCATGTTCAAAACACTTGGGAGAGCTGCCACTTGATTAATTTTAGAAATGGCTAACCTGAACCTTTCAAATCTTTTGGGCAAACAAAGGTTTGCCTATGTGCAAATGAAAGGGCTAGGAATGGAGAGATGGGATGGGGATCTAATTTAATAGCAAATTGAATTCAGTAAAAATGAAATGGGTTGGTTCAAAAGGTAATGACTTCTCTATTACTTGAGACCTCCAAATGGTGGCAGAATGAACACTTGTCAAAAACAGAAAGGAGATTCCTGTTTGAGTCCAGATTAAAATAGATGACCATTGGGGTCACTTCCAATTATAGCATTCTAAGGTTATATGAAACATTTCAAAAAGACTTGTGAAAGGCTGTATTATATATCGGGAAATAAGAATATAAAAAATACATTGTCTTTGCCTTTAAGTAGTTTATAATCTAGTAGAGGGGAATAATAAAGCTAAATCGCTAAACTGGTAGAGGTCACTGGAACTTTGATTTAAATGAGGTGGGGAGGGGAGGAGGAAACCAACCAACATTACTTTAAATTTGCATTCTAAAAAATTTTAAGGAAACAAATTATGGTAAATAAAGATAAGGAACACCAGTCCTAAACTGATTTCAAATGTATTTGACTAAAAAGAATATTAGAAATGCTATAGCCAGCCCTTCTTAAAGAGATGAGAAATAATGAAATATAAATTGACTGGCACTTTTAAAAGTACTGATCTGTGGGGTTTTTTTTTCTTTTAAGAAAACAAACTTCTAGCTGAATTTAATGTAATAAGGTTTTTTCTCATATGATCTGGTAATGTTCTTTCCTTTGGTATATAGATAATAAGGCTTTAGAAATTAATAACAAAGGATGCACATTTTATTCTTTCTTTTTCAGCTAATATTATTATTTTTCAAAAAGTCAACATAGACTTCTCAGGGGAGATTTCGATTTGAAGACTGTTTATTATATCATTTGAATAAGACTAGACCTGGCCTTTTGACTTTGAACCACTACCAAATTTCAGGCTGTGAGGAAATTGTTCTACATTTCCTGACAAATTGAGTTAAGCAGACATTAAGTGGGCTTTAAGAAAACAAATGGCCATCTTTATCACAGGTGGACACTGATGGCTTAATGGGGCCTGGGCTGATTGTATCACTTCTAATGGCTTGACGGGAAGCATTAGGGTTTTTGCATAAAGAACTGGCATTGCGAACCCTGCTAACACAGACCTGTCAAGCGTTCTGTATCCCTTTGTGCATGGAAGCAGATGTTTGTATGTATACTATGAACTGGCATTAGAGCAAGCGACAGATGCCTGTATGAATGCCAGGTTTGTGAATTTTTACAGCAGGAGCATGTTCTGAGGAAGTGCAGCCCTGCCCTCTATCATAGGTAATTCCCAGCGAAACCTGCTAAATCCCAGCTATGTTTTCATTATTTGGTTTTCAGGAGCAACTGGATGAATCTGTCTTGGAAAAAAAAAAAAAAAAAAAAAAAAAAAAAGCAAGATGAGGATGCTGCCCGATCGTCAGAGCTTTGCAAAATCTCAACTGTTCTGAAACTTATAGCCTTTCCCGTCATTTCTTTTACAATGTAATCTCAACCATGCTTCCTCAGAGGAGAGGATGGTATTATGGCTCTCTAATTAAAACTTACTTCAGTGTTTATCTGTCACTCCTTTCTCCCACCTCAATTTTCTTTTTTCCCCCTTACACCCCCAGTCAGAATTATGGTTGAAGCTTTTTTCCTGCCTGCAACATTCAGAACTTACACTCTAGTTGTCTGTCAACAATCCGAACAGGTA